>NC_090447.1:811597408-811834908 GCF_031143425.1 Pleurodeles waltl
GAATGTAACAAGTGGAAGGATGTATACAAATTATCCAATCAAAAGGATGGTAACAAAGCTATGCTCCTGGGAAGAGAGAAACACGAGAAGAGGAAGGAAAGCCATTATATAAGAAATATGCTAATGTGCTCAACACGAACCCCAAACAATGATAAGCAATCGGCTGACACAAAACACACCAAGTATTTGTACTAACCAATTCGTAGCTCTTTCACCAACAAACATGTAAAAGTGATAGCAGTCTAGTATTTCTACAGACCTCTGTCAATCCTCTTTATGCTCATGTGATCATACAGGCTGTACACTATGCAGCACCATCAGCGTATGTCAAACTATGAGTAGCAGCGTGTATTGGGCAAAGTCCCACCCTACAGCGGTAAAATTCACTATTCATTAAATATCTTCACAAATCAAGCCTTCTTTGGAAAAATAATGAGGGCTTATCTACTTACCAACTGTGAAATAATTGACTAATGGTCTCTTTTCCCTGCCCAACCACTGTTGTACTTGGCCGCCTGTCTGGAAGCAATAACCAGACTAGAAGGGCACATTCAAGCACATCTTTAATACAAAGCTATACATTAGACTTAATGAAAACCAGACGCTGTCCTCTTTTCCCTTCGGCTAATCTTGTATCTCCTATTACCAAGTTGTTGTTTTTTTTACTACATTTTAAATACAGTATATAACAATGCCAAATTGTAACATGGATGAAAAAAAAGCTATTAGGGTTTACAAATCTGTGATCCATCCAGGTTCTCACACATCATCCTTCATCCATTAATTACAGATGCGCACACTGCAAAATCTTACATCACTATTTTTAAGTATCTACACTTTTAATCTTGCTACAGTAAAAAGTCAGAGCAGTACTTAGGTTTCATGTTTCAAACCAAGTGCTAGACTCTAATTCATTTGTCAAAGGGCTCTCGGAAACATGACTGGTCGATAGTATCGAGCCAGGCTAAGAAAACAAATGTGCACCCAATCAATGAAATTTTATGCAATCATGCAAAATAGAGCATGCCAAGAGGGGAAAAGGATGTTAGTCTTCTGCGACTCAATAGTGTGCCTTACACTTCCCTTTGTACGACCGCATGGAAATGCTTCTATTCTAATGTCCACAACCACAAACATCGAAAAAAGTGCAGAATTCGAACCACCTCTAAGAAACACATTAAACTCTTATTTCGAGTATCAGTGGCAATATATGTGTAGGGAGACATCACTACTTGAAAGAGTTGCTGGAGATTGAATGAGGCAAGGAAAACGTAAGGCCACAGAATGCGGGACTCCTTGTTATGGAAGACACCCCTGTGGTTTCCCTGGCGGGACGCACCAGGGAACTGGTATGTGTGGTGTAAATTAACAACAAAGGGCTCACTGCAGAACAGCAGGAGGAGGCCTTGGTACTAAACATCACCAGCTTTGGAGAAGAATTGGTGCATCTATCCTGAGCAAACAAGAGATTCCTTTACGCTGTGCGCCCGTTGTCTTAGAAACTGACGAAAGGACAGCAAGAAGGTGGAGAAATGTACTTAAAAAAAGCACACTCATAACCACTCCCCATAAAAATCGGCAAACAAAATCAAAAAGTGTGTAACTACTTCCCGCAGCTGCACAAGAACAATATCAGTCTACATATGTATTCCCCCATCACAATTTCAAACGAAATCTATCACTATATATTTTCAATAGGATATCAACAGAGTAAAGCAAAGCATGTTCTGTAAAGTTTGTTTCTTACTTTTAGGGTTGCCACCTTTCCATGAGAAAAATACCAGACATCCTTTTTTTTTTTTTTTTTTTTTTTTTTTTAGAGTATACAAACGCTTGGACATAAAACTTAAATAAGACTTCACATAAAATCATCTGTAATAATTTCTAACATGACATTTCTGGCTTTGTTCACTTAAAGTACTATCCAGGGATCCTTCTCCCCTTCGCTGCCAGGCCGTTTCCCCCTCCTGTGCCAAGCTTTTTTTTTTGTGGCTATTTCGGGTAGTCCGCAATTAGGCCTTCATAACTTTTTGTCCACCTAAGCTACACATGCCAAATTTGCATCCTTTTTTCCCCAACATCCTAGGTATTCTAGAGATACCCAGTTTTTTTTGGGTTCCCCTGGAGGAGACCAAGAAATTAGCCACAAAAAAAAATGAAAATGGGAAAAAAGGGCTACAGAAGAAAGCATTTGTTTTTTTTCCCCCTGAAAATGGCATCAACAAATGGTTTGCAGTGTTGAAATCACCATCTTCCAAGCTTTCAGGAAGAGGCAGTCTTGAATCAGAAAACCCAATTTTTCAACACATTTTGGCATTACCCCATTTTTACAATTTTTTGTGCCTTCCACCTCCTTCCAGTTAGGGACAAAAATGGGTGTGAAGCCAATGCTGGATTCTGGACAGCTAAACTTTTCTGAAAAGTAGACAAAATTCTGAATTCAGCAAGGGATCATTTGTGTAGATACTTCGAGGTTTTCCTACAGAACGTAACAGCTAAAATAAAAAAATAAAAAAGAAATAGAAGTGAAAAAAGAGCCATTTCTGTTCAAATTTTTTCCTATAACGTTGTCAAGCTATGGCAGATTTTTGAAGGCAATACATCATTACGTCTGCTGGACTCTTCTGGATGCGGGGATATATAGGGCTTGGAGGTTCATCAAGAACCCTAGGTACCCATAGCCAATAAAGGAGCTGGACCTTGCAATGGGTTTTCATTGTATTCTGGGTACACAGCAATTCATTTGGTGAAATATAAAGAGTGAAAAATAGGTATCAAGGAAACCTTTGTATTTCCAAAATAAGCACAAAATAATGTGTTGAGAAGCAGTGGTTATATGCACATCTCTGAATTCCGGGGTCCCCATACTAGCATGTGAATTACAGGGCATCTCTTAAATAGATGTCTTTTTTTTTACACACTGTCTTACTTACGTTTGGAAGGATAAAATGTAGAGAAAGACAAGGGGCAATAACAATTGTTCTTATATTTTGCGTTCCCCCAAGTCTCCTGATAAAAATGGTACCTCCCTTGCGTGGGTAGGCCTAATGCCCACAACAGGAAATGAAACATGGATACATCACATTTTTACATTGAAATCTGATGTGTTTTTTGGAAAGTGCCTAGCTATGGATTTTGGCCTCTAGCTCAGCCGGCACCTAGGGAAACCGACCAAACCTGTGTATTTTTGAAAAATTGACACCTATGGGAATCCAGGATGGGGTGACTTGCGGGGCTCTCACCCGGTTCTGTTACCCAGAATCCTTTGCAAACTTTAGCAAAAAACCCTTTTTCCTCACATTTCTGTGATATAAAGTTCTGGAATCTGAGAGGAGCCACAAATTTCCTTCCACCCAGCATTTCCCCAAGTCTCCCGCTAAAAATGGTACCTCACTTGTGTGGGTAGACCTAGTGCCTACAACCGGATACGTCCCAAAATGCAACACGGGCACATCACAGTTTTCCACTGGAAATGGACCGTTTTTTGCACTGTGTCTAGCTGTGGATTTTGGGCCCTAGCTCGGCCGGCAGCTAGGGAAAACAAGCAACCCTCTATGTTTTTTGAGAACTAGACTCTCAGAGGAATCCAGGATGGGGTGACTTGTGTCTATCACCAGGTTATGTTTCCCAGAATCCCTTGCAAGCCTCAATTTGTCTAAATAAAAACATTTTCCTCATGTTTCTGTGATGGAAAGTTCTGGAATCTGTGGGGAGCCACAAACTTTCTTCCACCTAGCATTCCCCCAAGTCTCCAGATGAAAATGGTACCTCACTTGTGTGGGTAGATCTAGGGCCGGTGACAGGAAACGGCCCAAAACACATTGTGGAGACATCAAAATTATCTATCACAAAACAACCTGGTTTTGGCAAGGGGGTAACCTGCGTTTTTAGTCCTGGACTTGCCGGTCGTCTAGGGAATCCTACCAAACCGAGACATTTCTGAATTTCTAGAGAGCCAGGGGAGCCAAGCCTCAGCTACTGGGAAAGCTCTTTCCCAGCTCCAAAACCTGTTTTTAGAAAGAACAAATCCCTCTGCTGTAAACAGCTGAGGGATTTGGCCTCATGTGATGAGGATGGAATAGTTCCGTCCTCCATACAAGAGCACCGGTCCACACGACAGAACCGTTCCCTCATGCACCCCCAAGGGGCTAAAGAGTCTTAGATAATTTATGCTGTTTTTCTCTGGCAGCAGCACAGCTGGGAGGAGTGCAGTCATTAACCTACAGAGAATTTTTAGGTCTGGCTTGAGAGTGCAAACTGTCACCTGACTCTTTAACCTAAGCGAATATTATTCCACATATTGCTACCAAACTGCTACCAAAATACTCTACAGATCCTTGCTACCAAACAAATATCTTTGCTAATTACTTGTAATGCTTCACGTTACCATACAATATTCCTTTAAAGCCAGACCTACTGACATTGCCAATGTCTGTTTCCTTATACAGTGTGTAATGAAAACACTTTCTTGGTTTCACGTCATTAAAATATTGAAAATCTTTTTAGTTTGTAGTTGTCCTTGTAATTTTTATGGTCTGCATACTGCAATGACTCAGACATTAGGACATTGGTTTGTTGCGACAGAATAACTCGACTTTGCAGTCTTATTTTTACGTTTAAAAAAAGTTTTCAGCATCTTATATACACATAAATGCAAAAAAAAAATCAAAACAGATTAGCTAGCTTTGACATCTCCAGATGGGTTGGTCCCTCCTCATCTAGGTCGGTAAATCTAGCCGTGGCTTGGTCCTCAGCCAAGCTCGAGTTTAAACCTACTATCGCACGTAAACCCTTTGAGTCATATTATACAAATTTTTAGGGACGTCTTTACAATCTTTTTGGCTTATTGTGAATTGAGGGGGTGTTAAATAAGGCTGTTTTAGGTGGATATGTTAAGAATTCCTTTGCATAGAAGTTCACCACATGTGCTTTCTAAGTGCTCACACTACAAAAATCCTCAGCACAGCTCCTGTGTAGCATGGCTGAAAGTTAATTTTGAAAAAGCATTATGACGTGGCCAGGCCTGGCAGCGTCAGAACGCTTGACACGGAGGTAGGAGGAAGCAACATGGAGGGCAGGTGGGAAACAGATGCACTATCACACGGACAGCACTGGCTTGTCATTATGGAGTTATCACTGTTCGTTTTACTTTTCCAGGCATTCCAGCTGATGTTTGGTGATTTGCGCTAGTTGGAGTGTCGGAATTGGAGGGCCCCGTGGAGAGATGGACGCAGTCCAGTCTCTCCACGGGAAGCTTCAGGCCGGATGGAGACGGCCTGGTGTGGTGCGGTGGGGGGAGGAAAGGGAGGGAATGTATAAGGAGGGGCACGAACGTGGATCGGCCTCTTCCGCAGCTTGTCGTGCTGCAGTAAGGTTGGAGACGATCCCAGGGGGGTATTGAATTTAGGTAAGGGATGGCCGCGGCGCATGACGTGGCGACCGTACGAGCCACGCTTAGCGTGTTAGGCGAAGCCGGCCATAGCGACCTCCTCAGGCCTGGTGTACTCGACCAGGCCTGGGTGGGGATGCAGTGTGCGATGCGCGTCGCCATATACGGCGTGGCGGCGGTGGTTACTGCCTGCCACCGCCAGCCGGAGGCGTGGGGGAGGGTTGGGGACGCTCCAGAACCCATCCGCCCCACCTCCTTCCCACCCCCCCCCCCCAAGGGCCCAAAATAGTTAGTGGGGCATTGAGGGAGCCTCAAACCTGGCAAGAGCAGGTGGGGGCAGGGCAGTCTGAGGAGGCACCTAGGGAGGCACCTGGGCCCAGTGCTCAAGGCCTGCCTGCAGGGCATGACAGCCCTGATGAGGTGCAGAGGCCTGGTCGGCCCAAGGGCATGGAGCTGCCCCTGGACCTTTCAGTGGCCGGCCAGCCTAGCATGGCTGGCAGGAAAGGAACATGACAGGGCATGTTGGGTGCAAGGGAAAGTCTAGAGCCAAGAAAGCACAGGTGGCGGTGGGGGAGAGGGGGTGGGGGGGGGCACAGGTGGGTGCAATTGAGAGCCTTGGGCCCAATAGGGTGCAGGGGGAGTCAGGAGTGGTTGGCCAAGGGGGGGGGGGAGGTTTTTCAGCAGCAGCCCAACACTGACTGATCAGCAGTGGGCACTGAGGCCAGGATACAGGGGCAGAGGAAGATAGTGGCAGAGACAGAGGAGCGGTGGGCGCTGCTCTGTAAAGACAGGGGTGAGGCAGAGGGGCAGGCAGGCAAAGAGAAAGTCGGGGGGGGGGGTGGGGGGGGAGTCAGTGAGGTACCCAGGGGGCATAGTTTGGGGCATGGAAATTGGGTATGGGTCCCAGCAAAATAACAGGGTAGGGCGCAGGAGGCTGGTGCGGTCGGTGGTGCAGGCAAAGCGACAAGCGCACATGGTGCATACGGGCAGATGCGACACAGGGAGTCAATGCCAGCAGCAGAGGTTGGCAGAAAGGAGGCGAACGGGACGCATCACGGCCCCTGGACGTTGGACCAAAGCAATAGATGGGTCTTCAGCGGCCTTCTCTACACCGCGGGACCGCACAAGATACGCAGATGGCAGACGCCATGGGGGTCATGGGACGGTCTGCGAGCATGTGGTGGTGAATGCTGAGGTTGAGAATGATGAATGGGGTATGGACGAGTAAGAAGTGGCAGAGTTGGACCATAACGAGGAGCTGAAGGAATGGGAAGAAGGGGAGATACGTGACAAGGAGGTGAGCGGGGTCTGGGGGAGGGGAACGGGGTGCAGGAGCGGCGCAACCCCCTCTTTTCCTGTTTTGCAGGCATTAAGGACTGGCACTGGAGCACGGGAGGTGCTGCGCACTGGAGGCGGCGGGCCCAAGGCCTTGTTGGAGGAGAGTACTCTGGCTCTCGGAGTACAAGGTAAGGGAGACTGGTGGTCACCGTGGGGCGAGTGGAGGGGCAAGGCTGGTGCGGCCCAATATAAGTCTATTGGAGTGGGAGGATGAATCAGTACATGGAACACCTGTTACCAGTGCGGTATCTGTGAGTGATAAAGAGCAAGAGGCAGATAATTTTTTGACACCACAGAGAGCGATGGGGGAAACTCTGTGGCTAGTGGGGATAAAGAAAGTGATGTTAAGGAAGGGGATAGCCATAAGAAGCTGCTCCCCTATATGGGTTTAGCCACCGGGGGCTCACATGGCAGAGAAGACGAAGGCTCGGATCTGGAATTGAGTATGTTGATGTATTTCGGCTCCTACATAGAGACATTCAGACTAAAGAAGGCTCTAAAGAGGAAGAGTGGGAACTGGCGCGTAGGCCTAGGGTACCTATCACTATGGATAATTGGACCTCAGCATTGCTGATATATGCTAGTATGTACTGCGAAAAACATGCACACAGAGCCATTGACATGTTTAAGTACGTGGACATTATCGCAAGACCCAAATGCATTTTGGAGGTTTTGCATGGTTGAGCTATGATGAGGAGTTCCAGGCTAGAGTGAGTGTTAATCCTGAAAAACCGTGGGGGGGGCGTGGACCCAGAGCTATGGAATCAGTGGATGGCTTCTTCGCAGTCTGCTGCATCCACCCATACAGCTAGTGGCCTTCTGGTGGTCTATAGGCCTTTTCTGCAGCCTTCTGCTCCGGCCGGGGTGGGTCAGGTACCACGAGCCTAACTCAGGTGCATGCTGGAACTTGGGGAAAAGTGCCCTCCAAGATGGGAGGGCGCGGCCCGTTAGGCGACGGGGCCGCCGAAGCCAAGAGCCTCTACGCACTAGTTGGCGGAAGTCCAGGGGGCTGTGGTGAACATCGCAGCTGTGTTGTGCCACCGGCCGGTTCCAGCTGCCGCGTACTGGTGGGGGGGCTACTTAAGCGCCCCCCCAGGAAGGCTCGGCCTTCTCTTGCTTTGTGTGCAGCGGCTGGGCTGGTGGACGGCCCGCAGTTGACCCACCCACCCTCTCCTTAAAAATAGGTTGTGAGGAAGGTAATTTGTGGGAAGTGAGGTATTAAAGTAACCTGAAGCAACAGAGGGGTCCCCAAGGCTGGGGCCCCGGGAGAATACCAGGGATGGGATCCGGAAGTCCTGAGCCAACCTGTGGATGTACACACCAGATTAAGGGGGAAAGGAGCCCAGATCGCTGTGGGGGGGGCATGGGGCTCCCGTTCCTGGTCGCCCTGTTACACCCCTTGGCAGCTTGGTGTTTGGAGGGGGGGGGCGGCGGAACCCTGAGCGGGTGGTCAAAGAACGGTATAGCCATGACAACCGCCCCTCCCAGGGATACAGGATGTATGGTTCACTTGTGTGGTCCAATGGGGGTTTAGGACAGGAAGGGATCCTGTCAAAAGAAAATGATTTATGGTTACTGAATTATATCTCAAAGTTGTGATTTATGTTTTGTAAATATGACCAACGTTTTTATTGAAGTGATTTATGTTATACATATGCGTAAAAATATCATAAAAATCATAAAAATTGATAATAAAACATCTTCCAACAAGATAATTCAGCGTGGAGCTGGTGTGGGGGTGAGGGCTTGCTGGCGGTCTCCGGATCCTAAACAAGGGGTTTTGCTCTAGGCACCCTTGCAAATTCAAACATGAATGTTCCAAATGTGGGGGGAGGCATCCAGTCACACAATGTTTTTCCTTGGCCAGTCCAGCAGAGATCTTCCAAGGGCAGAGGAGGCCAAGGCGCTCCTGGCCCGAAGGGCACCTACTCCAATTAAGTTGGATATGTTACTGTCTTAGTTGCGCATGTACCCAGATACGGACACGGCGCGCAAATTGGAAAGGGGTTTCAGACAGGGTTTTCGAGTGGGGTACCAAGGGCCGTGGGTGGGGAGATGGGCAGACATCTTGCAGTCCGCATTGGTCATGCCCGACCTCGTAGCGACAAAATTTGCCAAGGAGGTGGCAGAGGGTAGAGTTGTAGGCCCCTTTTGCGGGTGGCCCATGGATGATCTTTTGGTCGCACCTTTGTGTGTGGTCCCCAAGAAGGCAACTGGGGAGTTTCGTTTGATACACCATTTGTCATGGGCAGAAGGGGTATCAGTCAATGATTTTATTTCACCAGAAGATACCAAGGTGGTATATGCCTCCATGGATGGTGATATCCGGCTCATAAGGGGATGCAGCAATGGCCCGGAGTTGGCCAAGTGCGAAATCAAGGCAGCTTTCCAGCTGCTCCATATTCACCCTGAGGATTTCTCTTTGCTGGGGATGCAGTTGGGAAGGGCTATTTACGTGGACAGAGTGCTGCCCATGGGGTACGCAATTTCTTGTGCATTGTTTGAAGCTTTCAGTACCTTCTTACGGTGTGTTTTCGTGCAGGTGAGTGGGCATCGGACTGGATGACTTTCTTTTTGTGGGGGCACCGCATTCGGGAGCGTGTGGAAAGGCCTTGCAGTGTTTTGAGAGGTTGGCGCAGGAGTTGGGGTGCCTCTGGCCCCTGAAAAGACAGAGGGCCCTAGTTGCTTGTTGTCATTTTTGGGCATTGAGCTGGGCACAGTGGCATTTATGGCGTGTTTGCCTGCGGACAAGGTTGCTGAAATCCTGCAATTTTTGCAACAGATCAGGTTGAGACGGAAGACAGAACTGCGTGTGGCACAACAGGTCTGGGCTTCCTTAACTTTGCATGTAGGGTGCTTCGGAGAGGTAGGACCTTTTGTAGACGCATGGGGCTGGCGATGTCTGAGGCATCTCTTCCTCATCACAGGATTCGGCTGACTGTAGGTTTGAGAGATGACATCAGGGTGTGGGAGCTTTTCCTGACACAGTTTAATGTGGTTTCCATGGCTTTTCGGAAGAGGACACGGTGTGGCAGGTGCAGATTCTTTCGGATGCGGCAGGGGCCTCTGGGTTTGGCCTTATTTGCGATAAACGGTGGTGTGCGGAACCTTGGACAGCACTCTGGTTAAACCAGGGCAGGAGCATTGCGTTTCTGGAATTCTTCCCACTATTGCAGGCTTTTAGTGTGGGGTGACAAGCTGGCAAACAGGACCATAATGTTTCATGTTGACAACTTGACAGTGGTTGATCTGTTGAATATACAGCATGCAAAGGACCTTAGGGTGCTGCGCCTTTTGCGAAAATTCATGCTCTACTGTTTGTCTTTGAACATCATATTTAAGGCTGCACACATTCCTGGGGTCAACAATTTTATCGCAGTTTCCCTGTCTTGTTTGCAGTGGCAGCATTTCTGCGCATTGGCGCCGGGTGTAGAAGAGCTCAAGACTGAGGTCCCAGCAGACATTTGGGAGTGGGAGGTGTGATGGTCTTGAAACTGGTGGAGGTGTCGCTAGCTGAATCCACTCTGAGGAATTACCGCCTAGCAGGGTTGGAATTTCAGGATTTTGAGGCAGTTGGTAAGCGTTTCTGGTGGCAAGGGATGGGTGTGCTTGAAGAGCGAGTGGTGCATTTTGTGCTATTCCTGGTTCACAAGGGTTTGTCGCCAGCCATGATTAGGGGCAAGCTGGCGGTGTGTCTTTTTATTTGAAGTTGTTTTTTGGCAGGGACCCTGCGAAGGATGACATTTTGGCGAAAAGCTGGGGCAGGGCACGATCAGGGTCGGGTGGGGTGGTGCGTAAGGCTATTACGTTTGACCTATTGGTACAAATGTTACATGTGTTGCCGGTCTGTTGTATGGATGCGTATGAATTAGCACTTTTTCGTTTGTGTATGATATAGATGTTTTTGGGGGCTTTCCAAGTGTCTGAGTTGCTAGATGTGGGTAAAGATTGTGGGATTCGGAAGGAGGATGTGCAGAGGCAAGGTGTGCATTGGGGCATCTGTTTGAGGCGCTCGAAAACAGACCAGTTGGGGAAGGGGAAGTAGATATGGTTGGATAACGGGGGATGAGGGGGAAGCATGTCCAATTCAAGAATGGGACTCTTTCCAGAAGCATATTTCTGAGCAGGGACGGGGTGTTTTCTGTCATAGGAACGGGAAGAAGCTTACGGCTTTCCAGTTGTTGGCTGTGATGAGAATGTCTTTGAGGCGTATTGCAGGCAGCTGGGTAATTTTGGAACTCATTCGTTCCGGATTGGTGCGGCTACTGAGGCGGCTCGTTTAGGTTGGGACTGGGACCGAATCAGGTGCATTGGGAGATGGCAGTCGAAGTGTTGCGAGAGATGTATGGGCTTGAAAGGGAGTATTTTCCAGGGACAGGACCTTTCACGTGGCGGTGGTGGGTCGGGGGAGGTAGTTTTTGTCCTACACTAGCATTTTTATCCTTCTAGGTTGTGTGTACGTCACGGAGAAAGCAAAAGCGGTGACATGGCTGGTTGGACATTCATTTATTCACTGGGCTGCAAAATATGCTGAAAAGCAAGTCTAAGGACGTCACTGGGACGTCCGAGTAGCAGACATGAGGTGTTGTGGTGGGGGAAAAGCTGCATGAGGTGGGTCAATTTGCTTCCTTTTATAACTGCAATGCTGCTGACATGGGGTTGTCCTGATGTTTTGGTATTGCACTTAGGGGAAATTTATCTGGTTTGATGATCTGGGCTCATCCTACTGCAACACATGCAGAGGGATCTGGCTTTACTGAAGCGCAATATGCATGGTACTTGTGTGGTATGGACAGAGTTTGTGCCCAGAAGGAAATGGAGAGGAGCCTTGAAGCACAGGGCCATTGAACGGGCCAGGAGAAAGTCCAATCTGGCTATGCGGGTGTTCTGTGGGACACAGGACATCAAAGTGTTGACGCACAAAGGGATTAAGGAAAGTGAACAGGAGATGATGGGGTACATTTGTCGAAAATGGGGAATGCGCATTACATGAAGGAATTGTGTTTTTTCTGACTAATTTGTGGGGAGAGAAGCTGTGGCGGAGTTAGCCTGTTTGATTTTCAAGTTGCAGTGGGTTTGTTGGTGGGGCAGCAAAACGCCTAAAGGGTTTATGCTGGGTAGCAGTAGATGGGGAGGGTGGCGGGTCAGATGCGGGCCTGGCCACCCTTCCACCGGGGAAAAAGAAGCAGGTGAAGGGAATAAGAAGCAGGTGAAGGATGACAGAGTGGGATGCCAATCTTCAGACAGGAGACAAATGCAAAAGGGGATGATGCGTGTGAGAATGGAAGGGGATGCTGGGTGAACAGAGAAGTGGGGAAGGAAGTGAGATTGGAAGACAGGGGAGTTCAAAGAGAAAAGAAGAAAGTGTTCAATCAAGTTCCAGTTATGTTAATGTTATGTTATGAAGCAAACCTCTCCTAATAAATGGCCTTTTACACTACTGAGATGGGTGTCGAGTGTTTATGTCCGATGAAGGGCCTCGTGGAGAGAGGGATGCAGTCCAGTCTCTCCACGGGAAGCTTCGGGGCTGTAAGGAGACGGCCTGGGGCAGGATAGGCTGGGGGGGGAGGAAGGGGAGGTAGGGGAGGTAGTGTATAAGGAGGGACGGGAACGGGGCTAGGCCTTTTCCACAGCTTGTCACGCTGCAGTCAAGGTTGGACGCCCACCCACCCTACAGGATGACAGCAAGGGTGGTAAGTGTTTGAGTGATAAAAAGAAACTGGGCACGGGGGTTAGAGGGAGAAGTTTATACTGTTTGTATGCCAGGGTTAGGGCAGCTTGCTAGTGCAGGCAGTATATGGGGAGGGTGGAGGGTCAGATTTGGGCCTGGCCATCCATCCACCAGGGAAAAAGAAGCAGGTGAAGGATGACAGTGTGGGATGCCTGTTTTCAAGCAGGAGACGAATGCAAAAGGGGGCGATGCGTGTGAGAATGGAAGGAGATGCTGGGTGAACAGAGAAGTGGGGAAGGAAGTGAGATTGGAAGACAGGGGAGTTCAAAGAGAAAAGAAGAAAGTGTTCAATCAAGTTCCAGTTATGTTAATGTTATGTTATGAAGCAAACCTCTCCTAATAAATGGCCTTTTACACTACTGAGATGGGTGTCGAGTGTTTATGTCCGATGAAGGGCCTCATGGAGAGATGGATGCAGTCCAGTCTCTCCACGGGAAGCTTCGGGGCTGTAAGGAGACGGCCTGGGGCAGGATAGGCTGGGGGGGGGGGGGAGGAAGGGGAGGTAGTGTATAAGGAGGGACGGGAACAGGGCTAGGCCTTTTCCACAGCTTGTCACGCTGCAGTCAAGGTTGGACGCCCACCCACCCTACAGGATGACAGCAAGGGTGGTAAGTGTTTGAGTGATAAAAAGAAACTGGGCACGGGGGTTAGAGGGAGAAGTTTATACTGTTTGTATGCCAGGGTTAGGGCAGCTTGCTGTGCAGGCAGTATATGGTGAGGGTGGAGGGTCAGATTTGGGCCTGGCCATCCATCCACCAGGGAAAAAGAAGCAGGTGAAGGATGACAGTGTGGGATGCCTGTTTTCAAGCAGGAGACGAATGCAAAAGGGGGTGATGCGTGTGAGAATGGAAGGGGATGCTGGGTGAACAGAGAAGTGGGGAAGGAAGTGAGATTGGAAGACAAGGGAGCTCAAAGAAAAAAAAAAGTGTTCAATCAAGTTCCAGTTCTGTTAATGTTATGTTATGAAGCAAGCCTGTCCTAATAAATGGCCTTTTAGACCATCGAGAAGGGTGTCGAGTGTTTATGTCCCGATGCAGTGCTGTATTGAGACATGCAGTGCTCTTCGGCTGAGGATGCATATATTTCTGGGTCTCCCCTGCACCTGTGAGTGACTAAGAACGTCGATGCCTGTTTCTTGTGAGCTTGAAAAGATTTGTATTTATTAACCAGCATTAATTTCACAGCAAACATTACATGATATTTAAGGGAGAGTAAAGTACCACACTTCATTTGTTAACAAGGGACAAAACAATCATTTCTGTGTGTTAAATATTAACCTATACAGTTCCTCTTCAGAGTTTTTGTACAGCCGAAACCAAATGCACCTTACAACTTGTGTCGATCCTCGACAACTCAAGAACAGGACACGCATCCAAATACAATCCCTGCTGAAAGTACTGTTGGGTCCCTCGCCTGACAAGTCAGAGGCTAAAACCCCAACGCCCTTTTTTCCTTGCAGAGAAGAGTGTGAAAAGCCCCAAGACACCAACAGTGTTTGGCAACAGTGATTACTACGATAGTTTTTCAGTAGCTGTCCAAGAAAGTTCATAACCCATCACCAAGGTGACTATGGCAATCAGGTCCTTTGCTTCACACACTGACCAGGAGAAAAGCAGCACATGTTCTCAAGAAATCAACAAACAAGCCTGTGCCAGACAGATGAATGACATGCTGATGGTACACATCCTCAGTCTCACAGACCGTCCCCAATCACCAGTTTCCCTAGGGCAGCCCCCCCAAAGCAGGGTGCAAAGAGGAAGTGGTGCGGTTGAAGTCGGAAAAGTGTAGAAATGGTGGTGCACAGCATCTCATAGTTTTCAACTGCCCTTACACACATTTTCCATTTTGCTGAAGCACAGCGTGGCCTGATGTCATTTGTTCCAGGCCTCCCACCCAGAACAAGAGGTTCTAAGGCAGGTACCACTTTATTGCTCGCAACCTACTGCCCCAATTATAGCCAGTGAGTTAGGCAGAATGAGTGAGCACATCAACTCCAGCTGATTCTTTGCCAGTTTACACTTGCTCAAATTAGCATATCATTGCCAGATGAGGTTTTCAAACTCACAAAATGAACTTTTTGGTTCTCATATTTGGTATGCAGCTCATATTTCAATTTCAGGTGTCTGACAATGCCTACTTGTCATTTTTTAGTTAAAAGGGCTCAAAGTGTTCTTTTTTGCTAGATGGGTTCTACAGCAGGAACGATAACTATCGGGATGACTGATGAACCAGCACTTTTAGGGCTATCTGGCCAGTTTGTGCTAGGTAGCTGTTGTAATATTCTCCAGAGTTGCCTTTTTCTTGGAATGATCACCAAAAGGTTGCCCCAAATGTAACACAGCAGCTTTGGTCTTTTTGTCCGTTAAGGACATAGCACCACCAAGGTGGATGTGTTTTTTTAAGGTACAGTAGGTGTATCCAGTGCTTAATTTGGAAAGGAATAAGTGTCTGTACCTAAAGCCCATGGCTGAGCTATTGAAGTTTGGGGTGCCAAGGTTCCATAGACCTGATTCCTCCTCATACACCTCTTGATTACACCACCAGATGCTGCATGCCTCGTTATCTCATTCTTGTAGGTCCTTTTTCATTCCTGCTTTCTCCCTAGTGCCCACTGACCTGGGTCTGGACTACATCCCCTCAAACCCAAACCAAACCACCGGCTCAAATTAAGCACAAGCGTATACCCTTTTGTTCCTAGCAGGGAATGCAATGTGCTTACCGGAGTTCAATTGTGAACTGAGGCTTATGTTTTTCTACTACTTTATCTACTTTGGCTGCTACTTTATTCTTACTATGATGCCTACTGCGCATGACAAAGAAATTGTATGGTGAGCAGGGCATGAGATGCAGACCAGGTTGCAGCATGAATGTGTTCAAAGTTGTTGCACAACTCTAAGAATTTGTAGTATTTTCCCCCTCAATGTGTAAGTTTCCTACTAGATGTGCATCATGCAAACTCTTGCTTGCTGCAGTCCTTAATCCGGATAGTAACGTTAATATGCGGAACACTGTCGTACATTGGGTACTTTTAGTTTGGCTGGCAGAGGAACACTTCTTGCTTTGCACCTGAGAAAATAAGTTTGTCACTTATTTCATTCAGTGGGATTATGTTAACTAAACTTTGTTGTCTTATGTTTTCCAATATGTGGCATTTCTGCAACATTCTCACTGTAATATTTCAACATCAGAAATAGGTCAACTTATCAGGCTAGCTAATGTTTGGTGATACAATCTGAGATGGCAAAAGCATATGTGCTCTACATCCCCTGTAAAATATAAGACTTTCTGGTCTCATGTGAACATGTACAGGAATAAGCAGAGTTACAAGAGGATTCAGAATCCCTCATTGAGGCTTACATGATGACTGAGCTACTGATAGAGTGCTCCATAACCCAGTATCCTTTTACCTTGGGCAGTGGCAACCAACATAATGCATCACCACTGAGCATCCCAATTGGGGGAAAAAACAGCTAACAGTTTCCCCCCCCAAAGTATTCTTTATTCGTTGACATAGTGATCATTTGTAGGTATCAGAGTGAGTAACACTTGGAATACCATTCTTGTACCTCCAGCGGGTGGTTTTATTCAATTTGGGGCAGGTCTAGTTGGTTTCTAAAACAGTGGTACCATTAAATTAGTACAGCGCTTAGTTCTGTGGCATGAGGGTCCACAGTGTGTGTAAATCATTAATAACCTCTCCTTCCTTTATCTTTGCATTAAAAGGTCCATTCCAACCTAGAAGTAGTTGCGTAGTATTTCCAGTACGACATCTGCTATAGCCACTTAGTGTGGAATATCTTGGAAATAGACTTCAATTCCAAGAATCAACTGACATTGCACTACAGGGCTGGTTGTAAGATAGGCACAAGTGCACTTGGCTACTGGTTATTTCTTGCTACTTTATTTTTTTGTAACTTATTTTATAGGGGCTGCTGCGCTCCGAGGGGAGTACAGCGAGCAATGGCACTTGTATATTGCATGAGAAACAAAAGAACCTTAACTTGTTCAGGCAGACTAACTTTCATCCGGCTAAATGCAGATGTTTGATGGATCATTGATAATACTGGAGTAAAGACTGCTACCTAAACTAAGGCATATTTTCCTGTTTGCTGAGAAGGAGACACCTAAAGTCTCAGTTGCTCATATAGTTGGTTAATAGCACTCCATTTAGTCCTTCTTTGGTTTTCAACAATATAATTTATGATTATTTGAAGATTAACACAAGTCTTATTTATATAAGCCAGTTGTAAGCTGTGGAAGCTGGACAGTTGTTGTATTTTTCAGACAGGAAGGGTGTAAGAAGCCTTGCCAGATCTAATGCCTACAGACATTCACCACCCACCCTTCTGTCTACATTACAAGGAGCAAGATGTACCACCACAAGCAACACTAGGATCCAGGCACTGTGTCTTGCTTGCCCATCAGAAACCTGAAATCCACAAATGAAACAGTATTACCAAAGTGGTTACCCAGTGCTTAATCTGTGCTGTTATTTGCTTCTGCTCAGCATTGGCATTCATTTCTAAACATAAGCATCAGCACGCATTTATGAGAGTCCAGCACACGTGGCACTGTGTAATTTCTTTTTCCAGCAGGGCACTTCAGTGTAGCGTTAAAAGTTTAATAAACTTTAAAAAATAGCACTTCAAGGTCATCTCTCCAATTTGATGTGCCTTGGAATAGTCCAAAATGCGACACAGTGAGTGTGCTCATTAGTAGTAATGCTGGCAGGATCTGTGAGTAGCGCTGGCTGCAGTGGGCTCCAGTAAAACACTTTGGCTTTTAGAACTTAATTGTTGGGGTACTGTAATTTCTGAACAAGGACTCCTTTCTGGCTGAGTTTTTCTGAAGAAGGGGTGATGGTAATTTAAGATTAGTGAGCCTACATTCCGGTTGTGGCGGGGTCTTTTTCCCGAGTCGAGGGGATATTGGAAGAAGGTGACAGACGCGGCACTTAAGGGTGTAGTATGTTTATTTTCTTGTTCGTTTGGGATTATAGCACTAACTTTTCCGCCAAACTGTTATTTTCCAAGTCCAAAACTAATATAAAAATCCCTTTTCTTTTCAGGGTTCCTTGGTGTCCCCGGGACGGCCTGGTCCGGTTCGGAGGGAGAGGTCTTGTTCACCCGGTTCTCATGGCCCAGGATTTCCCAAAAACAAAGAAGGAGAAAGGAACAGGTAAGTGGGGAATATGATTTATACACGGTTAATTGGGGTTAGTAAAGAGTGGGAGGAGGAAGGGGGTGGTTCTGTGGAGGAATGTGGGGTTGACTTTTCTTCTGTGACTTCCTTTCGTTGTGCCCTTTTTGTGACCCCCTTACTCTTTTGTTCACTAGTCTGGGTACGGAGGGTGTGGTTATTCTTTATTTAACGGCGTTCCTGTTCAAATGGGCTCCCCTTCTTTACACGACCTCAGCCCTCCCTTCTTAGCCCCCTTAAACGCAGCCAACCACCCAGAACCCCAGCCCCAGCCCCGGTACGCTCGTACCTGACTTGGCCACGCCCCTCCAGGGACGTGGCCGGCTTGTAGGGGATCTCCCTACTTCGCCTCGGCAGGGGCGGGAGGCGCCCAAGGGTTTTCGCTCTCCGTCCGTTGTTCCTCGTCTCCGGCGGGGTTTCCCTTCTCTCTGGGTGGTCCGTGGCGTTCGTCTCTCCGGCTCTCCTTGACGTCGGCGTCTTCCTCTGGGTCCCGCGGCGCTTTTCTTTTGTCAGCTGTTCTCGTCTGACGGATGACGTTGGACGTCATCACGTCAGGAATCCCTCGGGTGCCCCCGGGGTATCCGCCGGCGGTCGTTCGCTCCGACGGAGAACTGGCGTCCGGAGGCGCCCGGTTACACATCCCCTCACATGAATGAGGCTGATCGAGCCCCACCAGATCCGGAAACCGGGACAAATAGTCAGCCTGACCCATGAGGTCACCAGGGAGGTGGCAAACCTGGAAGGAGAAAGGTTGGAGTTCTATGAACCATCTCAATATACGATTGTTGGTATTCTTGTATCTTGAGAGCCACGTAAGGGGTGCATGGTCTGTATACAGTAGGAAAGGTCTGCCCAAAAGATAGTATTGGAGACTTTCGATAGCCCACTTAATGGCAAGACATTCCCGCTCTATAATGGGGTATCTCTGCTCCCTGGGAAATAGCTTACGGCTAATAAAGACGACGGGATGGTTCACTCCGTCTTCATCCTTTTGAAAAAGAACGGCCCCTACCCCCACATCGGAGGCATCCGTTTGGAGGTGAAAGGGTTTGTCAAACTCAGGACATTTCAATATCGGTTGAGTGGTGAGACACCTTTGCAAGGTATGATAACTATGAAGTTGAGTCGGGTCTAGTTGTGGGATGTTGTTGGGCTGTCCTTTTCTTAAAAGATTGGTTAGGGGGGCAGCCAAACTGGAATAGTGGAGAATGAACCTTCGATAGTACCCCACTAGACCTAAAAAGGAACGAATTCCCTTCTTCGTGGTGGGAGCACTGGTGTGTAGGATGGCTTCGATTTTATTCTTTTGGGGTCGAAGTATACCGTTGCTAATGTGATAACCCAGGTAGGAGATCTCACTAAAAGCCAGTCGGCTCTTGGCGGGGTTGGCTGTCAGTCCGGCCTTCCCTAAAGCCGAGAAGATGTGGTCTATGTGGGCCACATGGTCTTCCCAGGTCTCACTGAAAATAACGATGTCATCCAGATAGGCCGCCGCGTATCGGGTATGAGGTCGTAATATGGTATCCATGAGACGTTGGAAGGTGGCGGGGGCGCCATGTAACCCGAAAGGGAGAACCTTAAAGTGATACAATCCGGAGGGAGTAGCGAAAGCCGTCTTTTCCTTGTCTTCGGGACCCAACGGGATCTGCCAATACCCCTTGGTCAAGTCAAGGGTAGACATGTATTTCGCTTTCCCCAATCTTTCTAAGAGCTCATCTATCCTTGGAAGGGGATAGGTGTCAAATTGTGATATGGAATTGACCTGTCTAAAGTCAATACAGAAACGTATAGACCCATCAGGTTTGGGCACCAATACCACGGGCGAACACCAGGGGCTGTGGGAAGGTTCTATGATGTCTAGATCTAACATCTTCTCGATTTCGTTTTCTACGAGGGTTTTCCTAGATTCAGGAATACGATAAGGTTTTAGTCGCACGGTCTTCCCAGGTGGTGTGAGGATTTGATGACGTACCAATCGTGTCCTCCCGGGCATCGAGGAGAACACCTGAACGTGTTTATCGAAGAGATTCTTCAACTGTCTATTTTGTTGAATCGAGATCTCTGTATTAATGAGAGGAACCTCCCTCTCGCCAGGGGGATCAGTGGGGCACCACCCTATCTCTAGTTCTTTGACGGTATTAATTAGGCAGCCATGCCTTGGGTCGTTCGGAGGTTCTTCCCATCTTTTTAATAGGTTAACATGGAAGATCTGTGACCTAGGGGGGGTATCGTTAAGCTGAATTTTATAAGTTACGAGAGTTACTAGCCCTGTTACGGTGTAGGGTCCCTGCCACTTGGCCAACAATTTGTTATCTGAACTGGGAAGAAGAACTAGCACTTTATCTCCTAGGGAAAAGGACCTCAATTGGGTATTCCGATCATAATTCCTTTTCTGCTTGTCCTGGGCCCTCTCCATGTGTTCCCTTACGCTTTCCCATACTGTATGCAGGTGGGTTTTTAACTCATGTGCGTATTTTAGAATGTTTTTTTCCCCCGTCTTCTTCTTCCCACATCTCCGCGGCCATATCTAGTAGGGTCCGTGGTTGTCGCCCAAACAACAGCTCAAACGGACTATGGCCCGTAGAGGCTTGTTCGTGTGTCCTGATTGCGTATAATACTAAGGGGAGTTTCCTATCCCAGTCCTTACCTGTCTCCGAGATAGCTTTCTTTAATAGTGTTTTGAGGGTACGGTTGTATCTCTCCACCAAACCATCGGTTTGTGGATGATAGACCGACGTCCGTAATTGTTTAATCCCCAATAACTGACATATTTGTGTCATCAGGTTGGACATAAATTGGGTCCCTTGGTCCGTTAGGATTTCTCGAGGAAACCCAATTCGGGAGAAGAACCCTATCATGGCGTGTGCAACACTCTTGGTGTTAATACTAGAGAGGGGAATAGCCTCAGGGTATCTTGTGGCGTAATCCACTAATACCAATATATAATGATATCCTCTCGACGAGGGCAGAAGAGGGCAAACGAGGTCCATCCCTATTCTGGAGAAGGGGACATCAATGATGGGGAGGGGTTGTAAAGGGGCTTTTCTCCGTGAGCCTGGGTCAATCAATTGGCATTTTGGACATTGTTGACAGAACTTCCTAATCTGGGAAAATACCCCTGGCCAGTAAAATTTCCTGAACAAATACTCCTCGGTTTTCTCCCTCCCATAGTGTCCACCCCCTGGCTGGCTGTGTGCTAAGTGTAGAACTTGTTGTCTATAAGGCTCTGGAACTATAAACTGTTTCTTTTCGTCTTCGTCTTTGTATGTGACTCGGTATAATAGGTCCTTAACTACGGTGAACGAGGGACCCTTATCCTGGGGTTTCCGTGGCCGTGCACTTTTCCATGCATGAATTAAACTGGGGTCTTCTCTCTGAGAAGTCTGGAAACTGGGAAGAGCAGTGAGGGCGAGGACCTTTGTAATTACCCGGGGCGTGCTGGAGAAGTCTTGGGTATAGGCTTTCTTAATTATTCTTTTCTCCTTCCGGGAGAGTTTAGGTCGTACCCTCGGAGGTGATAGAGGCATATTGGAGAAAGGAGCGTCTTTCCACCAGTTGTTAGTTTCTTCGAGCTGTCTGAGGCTGTCTAGGAGTTGTGGGAACTCCGAAAAGTCAGTTCCTATAATAGCTTCTTCAACCAGTTGCTCTACTAAACCCACTCTTATGGGTATTTCTTTTCCTCCCCCAAGTGAGGGTTGTCCAGATTAGGGGATATTCTCTGGTTTCTCCATGGATACAACAGATTGATACCGTGAGTCCCGAAGTGTAGCGATGGGCGTCGAACAACCCGGCCCTGACCACAGATTGGCTACATCCTGAATCGATGAGGGCCACTGTGTTTTTCCCATTGATAATTAGTCTCTTTTTATATGGGGTGTCTCTTCTCCCTGTATAAAAGACTCTTCCCCTAGTGACCCCTATTTCCATGGGTTCCGGTTTTTCTGTTTTCAGGGGGCAACCTCGAGCTATGTGACCCCATTCCCCGCAACTGAAACACTGAGGTTGTTATATATAGGGCCTATCCAGTCCCCGGGTTTTCCCTATGTCCTCATTGATTCTTCGTCCCCCTGTCGAGGATGTTCCCGAACCCAGACGCAGGGGACTAGGTGTTGACCGAGGGGGGTTTACTTTGAACTCAAGGGAGCGATGAAAGGCGCAGGCCAACTCGATGGTAGCATTGGTATCTGGGTTTGGATGTTGTTTGATCCAGTTGCGTGTAGACGGAGGCAGCGCGTCCAGGTATTTCTCTAAGAGCACGATCTCAATAATGTCTTCCCGATTTGTCCCTATGGGACCCAACCATTTGAGACCCAGGTCTTTGATCCAAAAATATAGGGCCCGGGGATTTTCGTTGGGCCCCCACTTAGCTTTTCTAAACCGGACGCGATAATGTTCAGAATCAAAACCCACCCGTTCTAAGATGCTCTTTTTAATATCCCTATAGGGGGTTATTCCACCGGGGTTTACCGCTTGATAGGCGGCTTGGAGAGTCCCCGTCAATAAGGGGGCGATATATTGGCCCCATCGCTCCTGAGGCCAAGTAGCGGAAGTAGCAACTCGTTCAAAATTGGTGAAAAAGGCATCGGGGTCTTCACCTTCTTGATATCGTTGTAAGACCGAACTGGGCACATTCGGGTGTACGCGGGTAGCAGCGATGGTATCTGTGAGATTCTTAATGGCGGTTTCGTGAACCAACTGGTTGTTGGCCATTATGGTGGCCTGACTCTTAAGGGCATTTTGTAGTGCCTCTCTTTCCAATTTGGCCTCTTTTTGTTGCTCTTCCCACACTAATTGCAGGTGTCTTTGTCCGGAGGCCAACTGTTGCATCATATCGGATATGGTACACTTCTCCTCCATGGTTGGGAAGTCTCTGTCGCCTATTCCAATATCCCACTTCTGACACCACTGTGGCGGGGTCTTTTTCCCGAGTCGAGGGGATATTGGAAGAAGGTGACAGACGCGGCACTTAAGGGTGTAGTATGTTTATTTTCTTGTTCGTTTGGGATTATAGCACTAATTTTTCCGCCAAACTGTTATTTTCCAAGTCCAAAACTAATATAAAAATCCCTTTTCTTTTCAGGGTTCCTTGGTGTCCCCGGGACGGCCTGGTCCGGTTCGGAGGGAGAGGTCTTGTTCACCCGGTTCTCATGGCCCAGGATTTCCCAAAAACAAAGAAGGAGAAAGGAACAGGTAAGTGGGGAATATGATTTATACACGGTTAATTGGGGTTAGTAAAGAGTGGGAGGAGGAAGGGGGTGGTTCTGTGGAGGAATGTGGGGTTTACTTTTCTTCTGTGACTTCCTTTCGTTGTGCCCTTTTTGTGACCCCCTTACTCTTTTGTTCACTAGTCTGGGTACGGAGGGTGTGGTTATTCTTTATTTAACGGCGTTCCTGTTCAAATGGGCTCCCCTTCTTTACACGACCTCAGCCCTCCCTTCTTAGCCCCCTTAAACGCAGCCAACCACCCAGAACCCCAGCCCCAGCACGCTCGTACCCGACTTGGCCACGCCCCTCCAGGGACGTGGCCGGCTTGTAGGGGATCTCCCGACTTCGCCTCGGCAGGGGCGGGAGGCGCCCAAGGGTTTTCGCTCTCCGTCCGTTGTTCCTCGTCTCCGGCGGGGTTTCCCTTCTCTCTGGGTGGTCCGTGGCGTTCGTCTCTCCGGCTCTCCTTGACGTCGGCGTCTTCCTCTGGGTCCCGCGGCGCTTTTCTTTTGTCGGCTGTTCTCGTCTGACGGATGACGTTGGACGTCATCACGTCAGGAATCCCTCGGGTGCCCCCGGGGTATCCGCCGGCGGTCGTTCGCTCTGACGGAGAACCGGCGTCCGGAGGCGCCCGGTTACAGGTTTCCTAACAATACCAATTTGCAGTGTGACACGCTACTAGGTATGTTGTGTGCCATTTGCTGGAAAAGGTGTAGAGAATGCAGACAGTGGAATATTACAACAATCTATCTTTAAGTGGAATCTTTTTGATAAACTCAAAAGCTGCCTGGCAGCATCTCTGTTCCCGACTCTCATGCTTATGTATTTCACTGTATCCTGGGTCTAGATCATTCACAGAAAAAAACACTTAATTAAAATGCAGACTTCCATACATGTCTGTGATTAATAAAAGCAAAATGTATAAAACAAAAGGTACTGTTATTATTTAGGATAACAATTGGGCTGCCTTAGAACCTTTAGAACTGTATTTTGCTGAACCCTTCAACGCTATTTTGTTACATTACTGTATTATCTACTGGCTGTAGCATGACCACTTTGTAATTTGCATTTGCACTTCATATACTGTAACTTGCTAACTTGCCTCTTCTGACACCCTCCTTCCCAGTTCCTGCTGCGTTGCACCTTAAGAGTTCTTTGACATGCTAGCAATGACACTGCACATAGAAAGAGTTCTTGGACTTAAGGGCAGCACGTTAAGCAGTAACTAAAAGGTTTCAGATAAAATGGTACCCTTAACATTCAGACGTGTTCACTCCCCTCCCTCCCCAATACGAAGCCAAGTGGAAACGGCAGAGTTCAGAGATCACTTGCGCGCTCTGATCTCCAGTCACCTAGATCTAATGTCCCACAGGAGAAGGGAAGTAACGATTAAGATTAAGAAGAAAACCATACATCAGCTTCCTTTCGCTGAAAAAATAATCTTACTCACACCTGAACCGTTTTTTTTATGTCTCTGTTTTGCGAAATATATTATAGTGCACATTACATGAAAACAGCAACAGTGGTACCCAGATCCTTGCAGTCAAATGTAGAGCCAATTCTTAGCTAACAGTAGAGTATCTAGAAGAGGCGTTAACAGTAGCTCTGCTGGGCAGGCTGTTCTTCTGATCCGGTTTATCCACTGCCAGGGTCCTGAATAGATCCTGGTCATTCACATGAACTGAAAATCTAGGCTAGCAGAATTTTAATATATTTTAGAGCTTGGAACCACCCAAACTGCCTGCTGGTGCGTTATGGGGAAAGTCGCTCCAAAAAAGGGGTAGGAGGGCCTGGAGTTAGTGCTGCTCCACCCACGAATAACAAACGGAGTAAGAAATAAATTATCTATGAGGGACAAAAGAAAAAAAATACTTCTGCAAACATCTGACGTGAAAATATAAACTGAGGAACATCTTTTTTTTTTTTTTTTTTTTTTTTAATTAAAGGACATTTCACAAAAACAGGTATCAAAATGTTAATTTGTTCCCTAAGGAGCATATGGAAGAGATGGCTGCAATCGTGCTACACTGATCAGATCAATTAGCATTTGCAATAGGTTAATGAAAACAACCAAAAACTCAAAGCACATGTTCTTTGTAATTGCAGCGTATCACCAAGCACAGCCATACATCTGCTATCCACAGCCAACTAAAAATGCTCCAGTGGTACCTAAAAGTGATGCGTAGAGCCTAAAACAACACAGATTTTCAGGATAACCACTAACAATAAAAATAATTTTGTATTTAGATAAACTATAAATGCATACAGAAATGCAAAACGATGCAGAAAGCCATATGCTGCCCATGATCAATGTAACTCTTTAGTATTCCTTATATTGTGGAAGGGACAAACACTTGTTTGATAAAGCCAGTAAATCAGTGGTGTAACAAAGGCCTCCGCAGCCCCTGTAGTGCAGGGGGCCCTGAGCTCCCTCCAGCCCCAAGGGGGCACGACATTTTTTTAAAAACCCCAAAATAATAAAAGCAATTAAAATGTCAGGGGGTCGGCTCTCTAACACATGGGCCAACCCCATGTGGGCTCAAATTTCTTTTTTGGCAAGTGTGTGGTTCCTCAGGGGCGCCCCCCAAAGGACATACACATTTGCAAAAAATAAAGATATATATATACACACACACACACTCACCCATACATAGGTATATACACATATGTGCACACACATAGGTACACACACACACACACACACGTCGGAGACTACTATATTCAGAATAACAACGAGGAGCAGGATATAATAAGATAGCACTGTGCTGATCCTATGCTTAAAAACTTTGCTAGATAAACAGACATTTGAGGTGAGAAAATCTAGAGTGTAGCTGGTGTTGTTGAGTGATCCTTATTGGAGCTGCTCTCCACCTAAATTTGGTAACTACCCAGAGTTCTCCTTTGTGTTTTGCACAATTTATGTGTCACTCTAACCCTGAAAGGGTCTTGTTTTGACTTATACTGGGTGCTCCCTTGTGTCTGGACAAAGCTAACCCCCCTCTGAAGAGCTCTAATGAGAGCAAAACACGTGTCAGGGGTTGCTTTACTCATTCCAGGTTGGCTTGGATGGTATTTGACCAGTCCAAAGCTTTAATACTGTGACTGGAGTGGTAAATGGCTTTTGCCATTTTACAGCACAGCAAGGATGATACTGTGTCAGTCCTATGCTTAAAGATTGTGCTGCATGAATGGCAAAATACTTTTTTCCTATCTAGCTCGGCGTGAACGGCACTGTGCTGATCCTATGCTTAAAAACTTTGCTAGATAAACAGACATTTGAGGTGAGCAAATCTAGAGAGTCGCTGGTGCTGTAGAGTGCTCCTTATTGGAGCTGCTCTCCACCTAAATTTGGGAACTACCCAGAGTTCTCCTTTGTGTTTTGTGTATATTATTATATATATATCTGTATATCTATATCTATATATATATCTCAACAAAAGCCGCTCAGTTTATGGCACCGCGCTCTTCTTAACCGGTGATCGAACCGAGGAAAAACCATACCCTCAATTAAATATTAGCAAAAACAACGTGGGTAGAGCACTCCACCAAGGATTATATATGAATTATTTATTAATTGACTGCGAAGAAAAAGAACAACGCGTTTCGACCAACACGGTCTTTGTCGAGTTCTGAATTCTACACTCCATTCACATCTTCTTTATAGCTAATCACCTATTAACCAAACTAATGCATTTTGGGACTGGTAGTCCAATTAAACAAAAAGCAAAAAGTAAGTTATTTAAACATAACACATTATATCCTGTTACAATGTTCACACTGGTAATTATCTTTGTGTTCGCAAAATATATTGTCGCCAGATATTGTTTCGCAAAGTATTAAACAAAAACAAATCATTAGATCAACAGAGGTCAAAATTATATAAATACGTTTATGACTCGGAATGCGACTAGTTTACCCTGTCTCTTCATAATCCTAATATTGACCTCCTCCTTATATATTTAACTCAAATCACACAATATGTATATTAATTAGTTTACTTTAGTCTACTGGTTATACAATCAATTATACAGCTATTAGAAAGGCTACTTTCCAAGTCAAGAATTGGATTTGACAAGAATGCATGGGTTCAAATGGTGGACCCATGAGTCGTGTTAGTACAATATTAAGATTCCACGAAGGTACTGGTGGTGTTCTTGGGGGTATG
Source organism: Pleurodeles waltl (assembly GCF_031143425.1). Classification (NCBI taxonomy): domain Eukaryota; kingdom Metazoa; phylum Chordata; class Amphibia; order Caudata; family Salamandridae; genus Pleurodeles; species Pleurodeles waltl. Next base: position 811,624,433 of record NC_090447.1, read on the forward strand.
ATTCTTTTTAGTCCCTCCATAAAGGCTTTGATAACTGGGATTCTAAAAAGCGATTTTGTACGTGTAATCTGCAAATAAGCAGATATTGCAGTGAGATGGATTTTAATGGAAGAAAAAGCAAGATTTGCTTTTTGTAAGTGTAGTAAATAACCTACAATGTTTTGTATAGAGGCGTTTAGCAGCGTAATTTGATTAGCCTGGCAGTAGAAAACAAACCTTTTCCATTTATTAGCGTAACAATGCCTTGTTGTGGGTTTTCTTGCTTGTTTAATGACCTCCATACACTCTTTTGAGAGGTTTAGATATCCGAATTCTAAGATTTCAGGAGCCAGATTGTTAGGTTGAGCGATGCTGGATTTGGGTGCCTGATCTGTTGTTTGTGTTGTGTTAACAGATCTGGTCTGTTTGGTAGTTTGATGTACAGTACTACCAAGAAGTCCAACAGTGTGGTGTACCACGGTTGGCGAGCCCACATTGGCGCTATGAGTATTAGTTTGAGTTTGTTTTGACTCAGTTTGTTAACCAGAAAAGGGATGAGAGGGAGACGGGGAAAAGCGTAAGCAAATATCCCTGACCAGCTGATCCACAGAGCATTGCCCTTGGACTGAGGGTGTGGGTATCTGGACACGAAGTTTTGGCATTTTGCGTTTTCTTTTGTTGCAAACAGATCTATGTTTGGTGTCCCCCCAGTGGTAGAAGTGGTCTTTTAGAATTTGGGGATGTATTTCCCATTCGTGAGACTGTTGGTGATCTCGACTGAGATTGTCGGCTAGCTGATTGTGAATGCCTGGTATATATTGTGCTATCAGGTGAATGTTGTTGTGAATTGCCCAGTGCCAATTTTTTTGCGCTAGGATACACAGTTGTGACGAGTGCATCCCCCCTTGTTTGTTTAAATAATACATTGTTGTCATATTGTCTGTCTTGACAAGGATATGTTTGTGGGCAAGAAGGGGCTGAAAAGCTTTTAGTGCTTGGAAGACTGCTAGCAGTTCTAAATGATTTATGTGAAGCTGTTTTTGCTGTTTCTCCCATTGACCTTGTATGCTGTGATTGTGGAGGTGTGCTCCCCACCCAATCATGGAGGTGTCTGTTGTGATAATGGCGTGAGGTACTGGGTCTTGAAAAGGCCGCCCTTTGTTTAAATTTACAGGGTTCCACAATTGAAGCGAAGAGTGTGTTTGGCGGTCTATCAACACTAGATCTTGGAGTTGACCCTGTGCCTGCGTCCATTGTTTTGCTAGGCACTGTTGTAAGGGCAGCATGTGTAGTCTTGCATTTGGGACAATAGCTATGCATGAGGACATCATGCCTAGCAGTTTCATCACAAACCTGACCGTGTATTGTTGGTTTGATTGCATGCTTGATTTTATATTTCGAAACGACTGGACTCTTTGTGGACTTGGAGTGGCAATTGCTTGTTGAGTGTTGCTCCCAAGTATTGTTGTATATGGGATGGTTGTAAATGTGATTTTTGGTAATTTATAGAAAACCCTAGTTTGTGCATAGTATCTATTACATATTGCGTTTGATTTTGACATTGTTGTTGAGTGTTGGCTTTTATTAGCCAATCGTCTAGATACGGGAATACGTGCATGTGATTTCTCCTTATAAGAGCTGCTACTACGGCTAGGCATTTTGTAAATACTCTGGGGGCCGTTGTTATTCTGAATGGCAACACTTTGAATTGGTAATGTTTGCCTTGTATTACAAACCTGAGGTATTTCCTGTGAGATGGATGGATGGGTATGTGAAAATACGCATCCTTTAGTTCCAGTGTTGTCATGTACTCCCCTTGTTTTAGTAAAGGGACTACATCCTGTAGTGTTACCATGTGGAAATGATCTGATCATGCGCCCTCTTCAGCGAATCCATCGCTGACTTCATCTCCCCGCACGCCCTAGCCTCGCCGGACTACATCCTCCTCGTAGACCTCAACTTCCACCTGGAGCAGAACAATGACCCCAACACCACCACCCTGCACGACAACCTTGCCAACCTCGGTCTCAAGCAACTAGTGAACACCCCCACCCACATCGTCGGACACACGCTCGACCCCATCTTCTCCGCCAGCAACCACATAGCCACTCCTCCGTAATTCACTGGACTGACCACAGATGTGTCCACTTCACCTTCAGACACAAGACTCTCCACCTCCGCACACAACCCATCCCACGCAGATATTGGAACAAAATCCCCACGGAACAGCTTCTCTCCACTCTCAGTCACAACCAACCCACCTTCTCCACCGACCCCAACAACGCAGCCCTCAGCCTCACTCATTGGATCACCAACTGCGCGGACAACCTCGCACCCCTCAGATGCCTCCCAAGACATACCAGCACCAGGAAACCTCAATGGTTGACGGACACCCTCAAGGAATACAAAAAAATCTGCCGTACCCTCGAGAAAGCCTGGTGCAAAGACCACACCGTAGAAAACATGTCTGCCCTCAAAAACGCCACCTGCGAACACCATCAGCTGATCCGCGCCACCAAAAGAACTTCCTTCACAGACAGACTGGACAAGAACAGTCACAACAGCAAAGAACTCTTCAACATCGTCAAAGAGCTCTCCAATCCTAACGCCAACTCCATCACGCCCTCACAAGACCTCTGCAACTCCCTCGCTACCTTCTTCCATCGTAAGATCATCGACCTACACGACAGCTTCGGACACCAGACCCAGCCAACCAACACAGAACCTACAACCCCAGCCATCACCCTCAACGCCTGGACTCACATCAGCACGGAGGAGACCAAAGTCACCATGAACACCATCCACTCCGGTGCCCCCTCGGACCCCTGCCCACACTTGATCTTCAACAAAGCCGACGACATCATCGCCCCTCATCTCCAGACTATCATCAACAGCTCGTTTGCTTCTGCCACCTTCCCGAGAGCTGGAAACACGCGGAAGTCAACGCCCTCCTGAAGAAACCTACGGCGGACCCCAGCGACCTGAAGAACTTCCGCCCCATCCCGCTCCTCCCCTTCCCTGCAAAAGTCATTGAGAAGACCGTCAACAAACAACTGACCAATTTCCTTGAAGACAACAACCTACTCGACCCCTCCCAGTCCAAATTCCGAGCCAACCACAGCACAGAAAACGCCCTCATCTCAGTCACAGACGACATCAGAACTCTGATGGACAACAGAGAAACAGTCGCCCTCATCCTCCTCGACCTCTCGGCTGCCGTCGACACCGTCTGCCACCGAACCCTAATATCCCGCCTGCGCTCCACCGGTATCCAAGGACAGGCCCTGGACTGGATCACCTCTTTCCTCTCTAAACGCTCCTAAAGAGTCTACCTCCCTCTGTTCTGATCAGACCCCACCGAGATCATCTGCGGCGTCCCACACGGCTCCTCGCTCAGCCAGTCTCTCTTCAATGTCTACATGAGCCCCCTCACTGACATCATACGCAAACACAACATCAACATCACCTCCTACGCCGACGACACTCAGCTGATACTCTCCCTCACCAAGGACCCCACCAGCGCCAAGACCAACCTGCAAGATGGAATGAAAAACGTTGCAGAATGGATGAAACTCAGCCATCTGAAACTGAACTCAGACAAAACGGAAGTCCTCATCCTCGGAAACACCCCGTCCGCCTGGGACGACTCTTGGTGGCACACGGCCCTTGGCACCGCACCAACCTCCTCAGACCACACACGCAACCTCGGATTCATCCTGGACCCACTTCTCACCATGACCAAACAAGTCAACACCGTATCATCTTCCTGCTTCCTCACTCTCCACATGCTCCGAAAGATCTTCCGCTGGATCCCCGCCGACACCAGAAAAACAGTGACCCATGCCCTCGTCACAAGCCACCTGGACTACGGAAACACCCTATACGAAGGAACCACCGCTAAACTCCAGAAACGTCTTCAGCGAATACAAAACGCCTCTGCCCGCCTCGTCCTCGACATCCCCTGCAACAGCCACATCTCCGCCCACCTGAGACACCTGCACTGGCTTCCCGTCAACAAAAGGATCACCTTCCGGCTCCTCACCCACGCACACAAAGCCCTCCACAACAAGGGACCCGAATACCTCAACCGTCGCCTCAGTTTCTACATGCCCGCCCACCCGGCAACTTCGCTCCGCCAACCTCGCAATCGCCGCCATACCTCGCATCCGCCGCACCTCGGCAGGTGGGAAATCCTTCTCTTACCTGCCGGCCAAGACATGGAACTCCCTCCCCGCCAACCTCAGGACCACCCGGCATTCCGGAGGCAGCTCAAAACCTGGCTCTTCGAGCAGCAGTAACCCCCCTCCCCTAGCACCTTGAGACCCTCACAGGTGAGTAGCGCGCTTTATAAATGTTTTTGATTTGATGAAGAGATTCAGTGTTCTGAGATCTAAAATAGGCCTTAAAGTTTTGTCTTTCTTTGGGACGAGGAAATACAGGGAGTAAACCCCTGTTCCTCTCTGGTGATAAGGTACTAGTTCTATGGCTTCTTTTGCTAGTAGTGCTTGGACTTCTATTTGTAATAGGTCTAGGTGTTGTATTGACATTCTGTGCGTTCTTGGGGAAATATCTGGAGGGAATCTTGTGAACTCTATGCAGTAACCATGTTGGATAATTGATAGAACCCATGTGTCTTTGGTAATGTGTGTCCAATTGTGGTGGTATTTTGTTAATCTCCCCCCCACTGGTGATGTGTGTTGGGGAAGTCTGTCATTGAAGTCACTGCTTGCTACCAGGGGTCTGCTTGGTAGGCTGGAATTTCCATCTTCCTCTTGGGAACTGTCCTCTGTAGGAACCACGAAACCCCCCTCTCTGGTACTGAGATTGGTAAGTGGGTTTTGTTTGGGAGGTGGATGGTTCTGAGGGTTGCTGTCTAAACCCTCCCCTAAATTGTGGTTTCCTAAATGTTCCCCTGTATTGAGAGGAGTAGAGCGCGCCCATGGCTTTGGCCGTGTCCTTCTTCATTTTTTCTATTGCGGTATCCATTTCCGGGCCGAATAGTTGATGTTGATTAAAAACGGCATATTCAATACCGCTTGCTTTATCTCCGGTTGAAACCCAGAACTTCGCAGCCATGCATGACTTCTAATTGTTACTGCTGTATTTACAGTTTGTGCCGCTGTATCAGCAGAGTCTATTGCAGAGCGGATCTGGTTATTTCATATGGCCTGTCTGTCTTCAACCACTGGTTGGGCACGTTTTTGATGCTCTTTGGGGAGGTGCGTAGCGGGCAAGGAGGGCTTGTGAGTTGGCAATTCGCCACCGATTGGCTGCTTGCGATGCCACTCTTTTCCCAGCCGCGTCAAATTTACGACTTTCCTTATCAGGGGGTGGCGCATCCCCTGATGACTGCGAATTAGCCTGTTTTCTTGCAGCCCCCACAACCACTGAGTCCGGAGGGAGCTGTTGTGTAATAAACACAGGGTCTGACGGGCGGTTTATATTTCTTCTCGAACATTGGCGTGATTGCTCTCCCTTTCACTGGTTCTTGGAAAACCTGTTGTGCATGTTTAAGCATGCCCGGTAACATTGGCAGGCTTTGATACAATGCATGCGTGGATGCCAGAGTGTTAAACAGGAAGTCGTCTTCCACTGGTTCTGAGTGCATTGTTACATTGTGAAATGTTGCTGTTCTGGCCAGTATCTGTGTGTAGGACGTATTGTCCTCTGGTGGCGAAGGTTTTGTCGGATAACACTCTGGACTATTGTCCGAAACTGGTGGGTCGTATGGGTCCGCATCATCTTGAGTCATCCCAGTATGTGTGGGTGACTGTGCCATTGGTGTACCCACTGGTGACAACTGTGGAGATTGAAGTGGGGACGTATGTGGTGAGAACTGTGGGGGTGGTGATCTTTCTCTAACCCCTTTGGTTGCATCTCAGTCTTGTGAAAAGTTTGTTTTCTTTTGGACTTGAGCGGAGGGATAGTTTGTATCTTCCCTCTATGTTTCTGGATTTCTAGCCTTTGCTGAGTTTAATCATACTCTTCTAGATCCAGTTCCTGCTCAAATCTGTGCTTTTCTTTGAGCTGTAGAGAGCCCCTGCTCTTCCATGTAGGACGCCTTCTTCGGCTCCGAAGCCGGTTTTTTCAGTATCGAAACCCCGATGGAGATTGTTGGTTTCGGCTCAGAGTGGCTTTTTAGAGGTTTACTCGATTCGATTATTGGATGCAGACTCTTTTCAGTGCCGGTTTCTCGACCGGAGTCGGAAGTCTTCGGCACTGATTTGGCCTTTTTCGGTGCGATGTTACTTTGATCACCATCTTTTCTGTGGGTTGAGCCATGGCCTTCCGGCAGTGGCGTCCCCGAGGCCTTTTGTTTCTTGACCTGACCTTGGGTGTGGGACGGGGCAGGTGTACTCACTTTTTGTGCCGCCGTCTGTGGTCGATCCCCGTCGGATTCATCCGAGTCCGAACCCCTGGATGGATATCCGCATCTCTTCTTCCTCGGCGTCGAGATGCTGCGACTGTTTCGACGCCATCTGTAACAGTCTTGCGCGTCGATCTCTTAAGGTCTTCTTGGATCAAAACGCTCTGCAGGCCTCGTAAGTATCCTCTCTGTGTTCCAGCGATAAACACAGGTTAAAGACCCAATGCTGGTCTGTGTAAGGATACTTGGTGTGGCACTTTGGACAGAAACAGAAAGGGGTCCGGTCCATTAGTTCTTTGTTGACGGGTGTGGTCGGGCCGACCAGGCCTTGATTAAGTGCAGAAGCCCCGAAGGGCCGCCGAACCGGTCTTGTTGTCGGTGCCGATGTGATGATACTAAACCGGTCCCGAACGCAAACATTACCGACGAATTTCGATGATTTTCTAAGTTTCCCCGATTCTAATTATGGAGCGAAGAGGAACACGTCCGAACCCGATGGCGGAAAGAAAACAATCTAAGATGGAGTCGACGCCCATGCGCAATGGAACCGAAAGGGAGGAGCCACTCGGTCCCGTGACTCGAAAAGACTTCTTCGAAGAAAAACAACTTCTAACACTCCGAGCCCAACACTAGATGGCAGGATAATGCATACCATGTGTATCTGCAGCTACACATGCCATCGAACATTATTTGAAGACTAGCCATCCCATAACATCTACCATCTACTTCAAGTCCATTAGAACATTATGAAACCTCCTGGTCGGCCCATTGTCAGTTCAATAGGGTTTCTTTTAGAAAATACATCAAGATTCATTGAAATATTTCTGTGTTCCTATGTGACAACTTTACCATTATATTTACACGATTCAACAGATTCCCTCAGCAAGATAAAAGGAGTCCCCTGGCAACAAACTACTGGATGGCAACAGTGGACACAGTATAATTGTATATGTCAATCCAACATGGGGATTGGGAAAAGCAGTGGAATATTCCCTAAGATTAAGGTCTGAGTTTTGTCGAACACTAAAATGCAGATGGAGTGTCTCAAATTTTGTCTGCCTCCTTTTTTTTTTTTAGAAATATTTTTATTGCGTTTTTTTGCAATACATAGAGATTGAAATGAGGCATAGGAATCCCTATACAGGGTTTCTTGCTTTTAAAGTTCAGTGTGAGATAGCCAGTAAATCACAGACGCTGCATGCTAAATATAAGATATACATCTGGTACGCTGGTATCACACTCCCAAGTTTGATAATGACAGATGTGCAAACAAATAATCACAACACACAACATTAACTGGGGAAGGAGAAGAGGTTAAGGGGGAGACATGAGGGATGAGAGTGGTCTTAATAGTGTATAGCAAGGACAAAATTACAATTTATAGTCATAGGACAGCATTGGCAGGTCGGGCGGTGGTCACTGCATCGATTCAGAGAAATTTTGCCTCGCTCATAACGTATTCCTATTCAATGGCAACTGCTACCTCCAAACCCAAGGAACAGCTACGGGTAATTAATTTACAGTCACATATGCAAATTTAACAATGGGGTGGTGAGAGGGAAGCAGAAATAGTTTGTACTCAATAGAATTTTGAAAATCTTGAACATATGAGACTTTGGGCCCGCTACCTCAACAATCTTTTTAGAACATGATAAGGCAATAAAGATGAGTTGGAGAATTTCACAATTTCACTAAACACTAATTATCAGAACTTAAAGTTTACATATGAAATCAGTACAGAAAAAATAATTGTCTGGTGGGACTCAAGTCATCGCGCACAAGACGTTGTGCCTCATTCCAGGGAGACACTGCATTGATCGCTTTGCCTGAGCAATCGGAATTGTCTGGTGTGACTCCGGTCATGGCACACTAGACACTGTGCCCGTACCAGGAGGGCACAGAAATTGGTAACTCTTCATGGACGATCAGAATCGTCTGGTGCAACTCAAGTCACAGTGCACCCGACGTACTTCTTTTCAGAGGGGTGCGGTTTTGTTAACACTTCGTGCACAACCGGGACACCTGGGGCAGCCCAAGTCATTGCATGCCAGCTGTCCCAGATGTAGTGACCCTCTGTTCCTGGAGGACACGGAATTGGTAACTATTTGTGGATTGGAGTGCCTAGCTTGGTCACACAATGAACAGCATGTGTCCCAAGGTGACCCTCCCCGTGCTTTGCCCATGCTGAAAGGTTGGTGTGGAGACCCCTGAGAGAACTTTCTGAGTTGTGGGCAAACCTAATTTTGTCGACTGCTGCCTGATCAGTCATTCGCTCTTTACTCCCCGCTCCTTTGCCCCAGGATCCTGAATAAGAGTAACCACTGGCTGCGAGCAGCCTATTATTCGGGGAAGGTTTACTATATCTCTAGCTCTTGGGGCCAGGAATTGGTTGGAGAGTGGAGGAAGGTTTAGGTCCAAGAGGGGTCTGCAAACTTATTGACAACTCACCTGCACAATAGCACAGTACCGCATATGGGTGCTGGGAGAAAGTATGTGCGTGTATACTAGCCTGCCTGATAGCCGCACAGCGGTGCGGGGTGAGTGTGTGGGAGTGTGACTGTTGACTGCACTGCACAGCGGGGATGCCATGCACATTGTTTACCATTACGGTTGACATTGAAGTTTACTTGTGTGGCTTAGGCTGCAGAGCTATTTTGAAACTGCTAAGATTCTCTGGGTGTACACATTTCTGCTACTGTTGGAAACCTGGATTCATCCTATAACTGTCTGATACCGAATTGGGGTGATCGCTAGGGTGGGTCTCGTGCTGCCGAAGTGGTTGCACAACATAAGAGTGCTAGGAAGGAAAGTACTTTTTTCCTCGTGTACATACTGCTGATGTTGTATTAACACAGTTGGGCATAGTACTAACCGTTATATTTCTAACTGTGATTGATGCCCAGATTTACATGATGTTTATGTTATGTTAATTAATGTGTGTGTTGAATACAAACTTTATGTACATAAATGTGTGAAGTCTCTTTTGTGACGTTCAGTGTAATTGTTGTGTAGTAGTGCTGTGCCAATGCTTTACATATTACCCCAGTGATAAGCCTGACTGCTCTATGCAAAGCTACCCGAGGTGAGTATAAGTTATACAGTGAGTGTAATTACCCACCTCTGTCGGGTGCGGTAGGTTCTGCCTGGCTAGGGCCTCACCTAAGCCAATCAGAACGTGCGCCTCCAACACACTCTCTTTAGGGAACTTCTGCATTATTCCTCAGCATGTTTGCCTTAGTTTCAAAGTGAGATATGCTCACTCAGTTTGAGGAATGACAACTTGGAGGCATGCTGGGACCCCCTTCCCCCTCCAAATTGCATCCACAAACTGGAATTAGTTGAATTTACCACTGTGAGTGCACTAAAGACGCATGTAGAACATGTCTTTCTGAGCCTCATGTGGCTGTTATGGAAGCCATTAGAAAATGTTCACAGGGCATGCGTTCAGTAATGCTTAACAAGAAGGCGGTTACTTGACACGTAGTAAAATGCAGTCAAATTGATTCTGTCCTGTGGCATATGAATGTGATGGGCCCTTGCATGGAGGCTGTATGTTGATGTGATTGAACTAATCTGTTGGATTGGGCCAGTGGTCGGCAGTATGAAAGTCTTGTGCGTGGTGTGTGAATGGACCATAAGGTGGTTGGTGCCTTGCTGTTGTTTTATGGCTAACTTTCATAAGTCTTGGTTTCAATATTCCGATACTTTTATAGGTATTTATGCTTGAAACTAGCATTTATGGAGGTGCTAAAACCAACCAATGTAAGTGGTGGATGAAAGAAGAAAAAAAAAAACTCAGTACCAGATTCATATTTATGGTGGTAAGATGGTCCGTACTGAGAACTCCTCGTTTTGTTTTTCTCATTAGGGGTAGTTGTGAATTAGGGGCCATAGCTCAGCCGCACCTAGGCCAACCTACAAACTTATAAAAAGTAGACAACCAGGGGAATCCAGAGGTGCATGACTTGTGTGGCTCTCACCAGATGACATTACACAGTAGTTCTTGCAAACATCAAACGTTGATAAGAAAAGCATTTTAATCACATTTCTGCAACAGAAAGAGATGGAATCTGTGTGGAGCCACAGGCTTCCTACCACCCTGAGTTCCCACCTGTTTCCCGATAAGAAAGGTACCTCACTTGTATGGGTGGCCCAAGAGAAAAATAAACAAAGAGCCCTAAATTGGTATATTGAGAGATAAGCAATGGGGGAGGTGCGGTATTTGGGGCCGTGCTGTGGCAAACCCCAATGCAAACCTACCAATCACCGATATTTTTTAAAACTAGACAACCAAGGGAGTCTGAAGTGGTGTGCCAAGGCTTTCTTACCGACGATGCTCTACATACCTCAAACTCTGACTAAAATCATATCTGCTGTCCGCTTCTGTGAAGGAAACTTCCAGAATCCACAAAATTCCTATCACTGTACATTACCCCACTTGTGTCGATAAAAATGCTACCCCACTTGTTTGGCTGGGCCTAGTCCTCACTACAGGAACGGCTCAAACCAAGGTCAACGGGAGCCCTCAGCAGCTGTCTCCCACTGACCTTGGTTTGATCCGTTTCAGCATTAGGTCCACCGACGCAAGTGAGGTACCATTTTTATCAGGAGACTTGGGGAAATGGCTAGAAGTTTGTGGCTCTCCATAGATTACAGAACTTTCCATCACAGAAATGTGAGCAAATGTGTTTAAGTCAACGTTTAGTTTGCAAAGGAATTCTGGGTAAAAAATAAACATGGTGAGACCCACCCGAGCCAGCCCACCCTGGATATCCCTAGGTGTCTAGTTTGAAAAAATGTATAGGTTAATTAAGTTTCCCTATATGCTAGCAGAGGTTGGGGAAAACTTGAAAAATCTGTACATATAGGCCCATGCAGAATTTGGAATGTTTTCTACTTTTCAGAAATCAATGGCTTTCCTGGATCACCCATTGGTTTCACACTGATTTTCCCCACAAACCGGAAGTAAGTTGAGAGCACAAAAAAATAAGAAAAATGGGCTACCTCTATTTAAAAAAAAAAAAAAATTAAAAAAATGCCAAAACGGTACAAAATTTGGTGTTTTGATTCAGCTCTGCATGTTGCTGAAAGCTGGTAAGATAGTGACACTACTGCAGCAAACCGCTTGTGGATGCCATTTCTGTCAACAACAAAAAAAGAAAACAAAAAAAAGAAAAAAAAAGAAAAAAAGAAAACAGACCTTCTCATCTGAGTATTTTTCCCTATTTTTCTCAAAAAACTGAAAATGTTGTTATATTTTGGGTATTTTCTCAGCCCCCTCCAGGAGAATCTCCAAACCATGTGTGCCTTTAGAATCCCACAGGATGTTCGAAAAAAAATATGCAAATTTGCCGTGGATACCTCATGTGGAAAAAAAAAGTTATGGAGCCCTAAGCATAAACTACTCCAAATAGCCCAAGGCCTCAGCACTTGGGGTGCGAAGGGTGCAGCAGCTAAGGGGTTATTGAGGGTTTAATAGCAGTTCATGCATAATCAGCCATACAGCAGTGAGTTTTGCATAACGGCTTTACAAAATAGCACTCGCACATATTTGAAAGGTTTCATTATTTTTGATAAGCAGGAGCTGTGATAATAGAAAAATGTCCAAGCTCAACATTAGAAAAATTCCAAGCCAACGACCAGTGCTATGTTGGGAAACACTGGAAACTGCAAAATCATCAAAATGTGCACGTGAACTGGAACCTGGGGGACGCTAACATTAAAGGAATTTAACACCATTTAGATCTGAGATGACGAAAATAAGACATCGGAGGCCGAGAAACGGGTCGCCTGAAATTGTCAGATAACGACTTTTGCGGGAAGAACAATTAAGACAAACGGAGGTTAAGCACAAGAAGATATATTTGCCAGGTTGCAGGGATAAACCAGGAGTCTAGGAGTAGAAAAGCGATTATCTCTGCGTAACCAACTAGTAAGTAAACAGCCACACACACTTTACAGTATTGAGTGGCACTTGTTAGGTAAAACACTACCGATGGGAGAACGAAGCTTGGAAAGAGAACGGATAATAGGAACATCAGTCACACTTTTATTCATTGGCAATGCACACCATCACCAACACGGGGAAATTACGCGAAATTGTACTAATTTGCAGCGGTCTGTTAGAAAGACAAATGGTTTATGTAACACGTACTAATCCAGCGCCATACTAGACACCGAAAATAATGATTATATAAAGAAATGGGGACAGCCTTCCCCAAAATCCATGAAAAAAAAAAAAACTTTCACACGATTGTAGGCACCCCCCTCCCAATCGCACCCTAGGATTGCTACCTTAACTCGCACACAAAACATGGACTCTACACTGAGCCCTGTTGATAATTGAAAAGTGATACATCGTTCCATTCCCGCTCCTCTCCCGTTGCATACCGCACCTTACCGTTCCTAAGCGCTGTACATAACATTTGTAAATGGCACCCTTGTTATGGACAATTTGGCTCACCAAGCATTCGCTTGCAAATGGTGCCTTGCACTGCATTCTGTTACACAGACAGTCACCCAAGATTGCTCAGTCACGAAAAAACAGAATAAAGACAATGAACAACCTCACAAAATGAGAAAAACAAAAGTAGACAAGGAGTCTGCATAATGCATCCGTTCTACCGTAGGCAGGAAGGAGCGAAAAGTATTTTCTGAATGGAGCAGGACAATGGAGGACTGCTTGATGAGCTTCGGGAACACGGCCTTTGAATACATCTGTCCTTTAGAATGTGGGCCACTACCCAACCCCACTTGCAAGCCTATTATTTGGTTTTACAACAGAACTCCTCGAAACAGCTCTTCTGACAGTCGGCATAGTCCAAGCCGTCTCCAATCTCTTAAAAACCTTCATAAAAAGGCAACGAATTTCGTGGTTTTATTTGCTTTTCTTGCACAATTTAATTTTTTTGTAAAAGGTATCAAATACTGTTTACAAAATGCGCACTTGAAAAAACTCCCAAACACCACAACTTAATAAGATTTGTTGTGTTGACTGCTTTTTCCTTCCCTTCGAGGGCTGGAATAGTAAATTTGGACCAAACAAAATTGAAAAACGCTAGTCAAGGAGATGCAGTCCAGTGTCAGACTTTGGAACCGGGAGGCCTGGATTCTTCGCCTGTTTCCCTGCCCACAGAGTAGTGTGTGATCCTGGGAAACTGTTATCAACCACTGCCGCAGTTTTTTATCTTCCAAAACTGGGACGGTTTCCTTTTCTCTAAAGCATTTTTTCCCTAAAACAATAAGGACATATAGGCGTGCTACATTACAACAAAGGAACCATGTTGACAACTTTGCTTTGTACTGCATTGCACAGACACACGTTTCTGAAAAGGTCAGTAGGAGTGTGCTAGATTACTTGAAACGAAAAGCTGAACCTGTTGAGATTAATGATTTTGCTAAATGCCATTAATGTATGATGAACTGCATGCAACTCTCCCTGCTTTAGGCAAGTGATGATATTCCCTAAACAAAAAGGAATATCAAGAGATCTTTACCCTGTTATGATCCTTTTAGACACATCTTTCCTTCCATCCCTTATGGATCAATGTCCAGTACATATTTTTCATGCTCCCGACTTCCCCTTTTCCACCATGGCACACTGAAGTAGACTTAAGATGGTATAAGTACTATACAAAGTAACAAAACAGGCACAAACATCAGGGTCCTCATTACTACTTCGGCAGTCCTTTTCCAGGACTGCCGAAGCCGCTGCAGGCAAAAGTTCGTCAGTGCTGGAGGTCTTTTGCCAATCAAATTAGGAGTTTTCCGCTAGGCCAGCGGGTGAAAACAGCATTTCCGCCTGCTGGCCCAGCGGAAAACTCACCACAACATTGATGCCAGCTTGTAATTGAGCCGGCAGCAATGTTGTGGTGCGTCATGTGCGACAGCACCCATCGCTCATTTCACTGCCCGAATTACGGCAGTGAGATGCACCATGGGGCTGTCCATGGGGGCCCCTGCACTTATCCATGCCAAGTGCATGGGCAGTGCAGGGGCCCCCAGAGGCCCCCCGACACCCTCTTTCCGATAGCCTTTCCATGGCAGTGTTAACAGCCATGGAAAGGCTGGCAGATGGGGACTCGTAATCCCCAGAGCAGCGCTGCTTGGAGTGCTGCCCAGGCGGATTACAACCACCAGGCTGCAGGCAGCCTGGCGGTGTCGGCGGTTGGACTGTGGCGGCTCTGCCACAGTCATAATGGGGAGTCGTCCGGACAGTAACATGGAAATGCCCTAAAGCTGCGGAGGTGGTCCTCCACAGCACACATGGGCCCAGAGCATAAATACCTACATTTGGTGCCGGGAGTAGTTTTCAATCAATCAATCAATCATTTGCAGAGCGCGATACTCACCCGAGGGTCTCAAGGCTTTGGGGCGGGGGTGGTGCTACTGCTCGAACAGCCAGGTCATGAGGCATTTCCTGAAGGTCAGCAGGTTCTGGGTCTGTCGTAGGTGGACAGGGAGGGTGTTCCAAGTCTTGGTGGCGAGGTGGGAGAACGTTCTGCCGCTAGATCAGTGGATGCGAGGAATGGTGGCGAAGGCGAGGTTGGCGGAGCGGAGTTGACGGTTGCGAGTTTAGAAGGTGAGTCGCTCGTTGAGGTAAGCAGGGCCGGCGTTGTGGCGTGCTTTGTGGGCGTGGGTGAGGAGCTTGAAGGTGATCCTCTTGTTGATGGGGAGCCAGTGTAGATCTCTCAGGTGGGCCGAGATGTGGTTGTGGCGTGGCATGTCAAGGATGAGGCGTTCTGTATAGGTTGCAGTCTGTTCTGGAGCTTGGCCGTGGTTCCAGCGTAAAGAGCACTGCCGTAGTCCAGTCTGCTGATGACGAGTGCCTGGGTGACAGTCCTTCTGGTTTCGGTGGGGATCCATATGAAGATCTTGTGGAGCATGCAGAGGATGTTGAAGCAGGAAGATGAGACGGCGCTGACTTGCTGGGTCATGGTGGTCGATGAGTCCAGGATGAATCCTAGGTTGGGTGCATGGTTGGTGGGCGTCGGTGCGGTTCCTAGAGTGGCTGGCCACCAGGAGTCGTCCCAGGTGGAGGGGTTGGAGCCGGGGATGAGGATCTCCATTTTGTCTGAGTTCAGTTTCAGGCGGCCGCTCTCCATCCAGTTGGCGATGGCCTTGATTCCATCGTGGAGGTTGGTTTTGGCAGTGGCAGGGTCCTTGGTGAGTGAGAGGATAAGCTGGGTGTCATCGGCGTAGGATACTATGTTGAGGTTGTGTGATCGGACGATGTTGGTGAGTGGCGCCATGTAGACGTTGAAAAGAGTTGGGTTGAGGGAGGGTCCTTGGGGAACGCCGCAGATGGTCTTGGTGGCTTCAGATAGGAAGGGAGGAGAGGAATGAAGTAATCCAGTCCAGGGCTTTGTGGTGGATCCCTGCGTTGTGGAGGCGTGTGCGTAGGGTGTGGTGTGTGGTGGCAGACTGTGTCGAAGGCAGCCGAGAGGTCTAGGAGGATGAGGACCGCAGTTTCACCTCTGTCTAGCATGGTCCTGATGTCGTCGGTGGCAGTGATGAGGGCAGTCTCGGTGCTGTGGTTGCTACGGAAACCTGATTGCGATGTGTCCAGGGTGTTGTCTTCTAGGAAGCGGGTTAGTTGACTGTTGACGATCTTCTCGATGACCTTTGCCGGGAAGGGGAGGAGGGAGACGGGCCGGTAGTTCTTGAGGCCTCTTGGGTCTGCTTTGGCTTTCTTTAGCAGGGCGTTGACTTCGGCGTGTTTCCAGCTTTCCGGGACGGTGGCGGTCTCGAAGGAGCTGCTGACGATCATTCGGAGTTGGGGGGCGATGATGGAGCTTGCTTTGTTGAAGACGTGTTGAGGACAGGGGTCAGAGGGTGAGCCGGAGTGAATGGTGCTCATGGTTTTGATGGTATTATCGTTGTTGATGTGGGTCCAGGAGAGCAGGAGGTTGGTGTGGCTGGGGTCCGGTGAGTCAGGGGTTGTGGTGACAGCGACTGTCGTGGGGGTCGAGGTGTTAAAGCTGTCATGGATGTCCTTGATCTTGCGGTGAAAGAAGGTGGAGAGGGAGTCGCAGAGGTCTTGCGAAGTTGGGGTGTCGGAGCAGGACCTGGGGGTGGCGAGTTCCTTAACGATTTTGAAGAGCTCTTTGCTGTCATGTGCGTTCCTTGTAGGAGGATTTCTTGGTGGTCCGGATGAGCTGGTGGTGCTTGCGGATGGTGTTCGTGAGGGCAGTGTGGTTGATCTCGGTTTGATCGTGGCGCCACTTCTCAAGTTTTCGGCACTCCCGTTTGGCGGCCTGAAGGTCGGCGGTGAACTAGATAGCCTTAGAGCTGGTGCGGTTGCTGGAGGGTTTCTTGATTGGGGCGAGGGTGTTGGCGCAGTCGTCTATCCATTGTCTCAGGTTGTGGGTGGCTGTGTTGGGGTCAGTGGGGATGGCTGGCGGGGCTCGGGCGAGGTTGGAGATCAGTTGGTCTTCAGTGACCTTGTTTCAGCTGCGGTGGGGGATCTGTTGTGGGTAGTGGTGGGTTTCTTGAAGGTGAAGTGGATGCAGCGGTGGTCGGTCCAGTGGAGTTCGGTGGTGTGGCTGCTGGCTGAGAAGACGGGTCCAGCATGTGGCCAGCGGAGTGGTGGGTGTCGTGATGAGATGTTTGAGACAGAGGTTGGCGAGGGTGTTGAGCAGGGCGGTGGAGTTGCTGTCGTTGTCGAGGTGAAAGTGCAGGTCGCCGAGGCAGATGTAGTCTGTGGACGCAAGGGCGTGAGCGCTGATTGAGTCGGCGATGGAGTCACTGAACTGCGGCTGGGGGGTCTGTAGACAAGTGTTCCTCTGAGGGTGGTGTTGGCGTTGATGTGAATCTGGAAGTGTAAGTGTTCAGCGAGGGCGTCTTAGGTGATGGTTGAGATTCTGATGGTGTTCCTGTGAACTATGGCGATCCCTCCTCCCGGTCTGTTGATGCAGTCTCTGCGGGTGATCTTACATCCGTCCGGGATGGCTATGGCGATGTCGGGTTCAGAGGAGGGGTTCATCCAGGTTTCAGTTAGGAAGGCGACGTCTGGGGTGGATGAGATGGGTAGGTCCCAAAGTTCGCCTGCATGCTTCTGGATGCATCGGGTGTTCAGAAGGATGCATCTGAGTTGGTTGTGTTCGGTTCTGGCGAGAAGGGCGGTGGCTCGGGGGCTGGTGATGCTGCAGTTCCAGCAGAAGAAGGGTCTGTGGGTCAGCTTCGAGGTGGCTTGGAAGCAGGTTGCAGAACGGCCAGTGTTGAGGGCATGGAGGGCGTTAGCACTGTAGCAGCATCAGGGAGTGAGGTGATTGCGGGGGCCCACAGGGTCTGGTGCTGGGCACGATCCAGGCACGGATGGGCTCAGAGGGGCTTGCCCTTGGAGCGCCCACCATTAAGAAGGGGAGGTAGGAGGAAGGAGCAGCTGGGAGGCGGGAGTGCTGGTTGAATGGAGGCACAAAGGGGGTGGGGCCGCAGGGGACGCAGCGGCGGAACTGGAACAGAGCGTGAGGGCTGAGCAAGGGAGAAAAACGGCAAAAGAGGTGAATGGCTAAAAAAGGCTTAAGAGAAGAAGAAAAAAGGCAGAAAATGGAGACAAAGAGCAGAAAAGAATACAAAAAAATAAACAGTCACAAGACAGATGCACAATACTTACGGCAATCACTAGACACCAGGGATGAGGTGCAGGCGGGAGCCTGCGGGTGGTGGAGGGCCTCGAACTCGCAGCGAGAGCAGGGTAAAGGGCAGGGGTGCAGTCAGGTGGAGCTGCCCGGCATGGGGAGTGATCCGTACCTTAAAAACATGTCAGGAGTCACTCTCTGCACCCGGTAGCAGCCGCCATTAAGAAGGGGAGGTGGGAGGGAGGAGCAGCTGAGAGGCGGGAGCGGTGGTCGAATGGGGGCGCGAGGGGGGCGGGGCCGCAGGGGACACAGCGGCGGGACTGGAACAGAGCGCAAGGGCTGAGCAAGGGAGAAAAATGGCAAAAGAGGTGAACGGCTAAAAAAGGCTTAAGAGAAGGAGAAAGGCAGAAAACAGACAGTCACAAGACAGACGCACAAAACTTACGGAAACCACTAGACACCAGGGATGAGGCGCAGACGGGAGCCTGCGGATGGTGGAGGGCCTCGAACTCGCAGTGAGGGCGGGGTAAAGGGCAGGGGGGCGTAGTCAGATGGAGCAGCGCGGCGAGCGATCACTAGCTTAAAAACAGGTCAGTTTTAACTTAGGATGCCTTTTTGTCCCCTACCCCTGAAGTCTTTTATGCAAGGAAGTGATTGGGAGTGAGCCATAGCTCGTCAGGGGTTCCTTGATCTGCTGAACCACAGGAACTCTGCAGTGTAGTCTGCTCTGTAAGAGGCCGTGGTTTTATTTAGCCTGGAATGTGGCGATGTGCTGAAGCGTAGAGGTCAGCTGAGACCGGCACAACGGTTGGCCTGGTACAACAAGCCTGATGGTGAAAGTCATGACACTAAGCTTATGTCTTGCAAGTTTTGGGCTTGAGCATGGTATAAATGTTGGTAACGTAGTAGTAAACAGGGATTAAAATTGTCCCAAATTACACAACTGCTGCAATAAATATTCCTTACCATTTATTATATTTAATAACCACCAAATAATAAACAATTTTAATATTGCACTTAGTCATTTCACTACACTCCCTTCAGCTTTGTGGAAAGAATTAGCGATACATCTACATCAAAATGTTTGCTCTAGTGTGGCCCATATTACCAACATTCCCCTATGTACAGCTTCCTGCAGGACATACATTTAATGGCTATGGAGCATCCAACAGGCTCGCTGGCTCTGATCTCAAGTTTTCACCACTGGACCTTAGCAGGGCCAAGACAGCACACAACAAAAATATTAAAAATGTTGATCACTGTGCCAGCAGATGATCACGTCAGCACTAATGCCATACTGTACAAATAATGAAAATTACAAGTACATCTTATCAGACTTGTCTCAAGCCATTCCACCACCAAAGGTACTCTAAAGGCAAATCTAATTTCCAGGGGATACATGATTTTCACAAACTGTTCAAACTGATGACTAAAGCCATACTTCTAGAAATCCTCTGATGGCACAATAATTCCATAAATGTGAAAATGCTAGTTAAAGATGGGAGTAAGATGGAGTCATTACCCTCTCCGTGGCCCAAAAAGGAAGGGCAGAGAATACAAGGATTTTGTGGCTATTCAATAAAATCCTACCTTAAGGAGCCCCATGGACTTTTCACTTCAATTTTCAAACAATGAGTATAGGCATTCATGTACACAAATAGGAAATAAATTGCCAAAGGGAGGACATTTAGAAAGTGGGAACCTGAGCTACTCATGACTCCTTAACTAATAGTCTTGGTAACCAGGAAACAAATGGATGGCAAATATCAGCATCACAGTAGAATCATCCTGAGGAGCCATTGTCGCCAGTCGTGGCTCGCCAGGGATTTTAATAAACTTTAAAATAAAAAAATTAAAAAAATTACCTCCCTCCTTGTCGCGCCACTCCGCTCCTTCGTCTTGCAGTGCAGGCACAGGCTCCCAGGCTGCCCTGCGCCCAATCCGGACGCTGCTCACAGCAGCGTCAAGATTAATGGAGAGTGCTTTCTTCCATCTTCCAATCTTGTATATTAGGGTAACCAGATTGGGTTACCTGTTGATTGCCCACTCGATGTAACACAATAGTTATGCCACTTGGCGGGACTATGAATGTAGGCTCTCTTATTGGAACCTTTTCGGGCAAAAGAGATTATGTGAAAAATTCCATTAGCAGTATTTTCTGCCAAAAATATTGTTGTGTCAATAATAATAATAATAGTTTTGTTGCAGTCTAATGCTAAAAATGTGTAATTATAATGTTTGTTTTGAGGACAATGAAGTGATGGTTTCTTGATAGATTTCTTTTATGTTTATGGTTTAGGGATGATACTATGGGCCTGATTACAACTTTGGAGGAGGTGCTAATCCGTCCCAAATGTGACGGATATACCACCAGCCATATTACGAGTTCCATAGGATATAATGGACTTGTAATACGGCTGGTGGTATATCTGTCACTTTTGGGACGGATTAACACCTTCTTCAAAGTTGTAATCAGGCCCTTTGTCTTTAAATGTGGCAATATGTTCTCCAACCATAATGTGCTCTGACGAAGAACGAGTTGGTCGATACGCGTGAACATCTTTAAATAAACAGCTTCCTGGAGTGTGGGCTTCTTTTCTGGAGTCGAAAACATGAAGGAATTTTGGTCGATTTATAGCGGGTCCTGCGCCCGCTCTCTCTGCATCGACTCATAGGTGGTTGATATCGGCAAATGCACGGGCGAGTATATATATATATATATATATATATATATATATATATATATATATACACACACACATATATACACACACAAACATACACACACACACACACACACACACACTTGTTAAATACTTCCATTGCATGGTAAAGGCTTTCCTTGTAAAGGCATATTTGTTGTAATAAATATTGTAAGAGCTTCTTTCTAAAATAATTTTCGTTATAACGCTTATGTTATAAAGCCATTTGTTAAAATGGCATTCAGTATTCCATCATACATCCTTAAAGAACACTAGCAGAGTTCAGCTTGAGGTGTTTAAATGGACTACATTTTGTCATGGTAAATTTGTTGAACTTGTGGAAACATTTTTGGAACTCCAAGGGAAAGCAGGGGTTGTTGAGCTAAAAGTGAAACAATGAAAGCCTTTTACTAAGGGTGTCCTCGATATTTATCTCAGTGATGATATCAAAAGTGAGCACCAAGTACATACCGTTAGTGCAGATGACAAAATGTAGCGAAGTAAGCGGTCCAAAGATTACTCGGGGAAGTGGTGTGAGATGGAAACTCAGAAATATGTAATCAGAGTCACTAAATCATTGTTCAGCCGGTGCTTTTACAAAAGAAGAGAATGCAGTATGCAAAAAATTTACACAATTATTCCTGTGAACTTAACACTTATCTGATTTTCCACGCAGATATACCCACATGATCCAGGTGTAAAAATACATGTGAGATGCCCCCGAGGCTCGAAAAAGGATGTATACCGTCCTGCCATTTCCCCAAGAAGGGCTATGTGCTTGAAAACTGTCAAAGTTCTGTCACTTATATTATTACTTTAAATTAAAAAAAAATAAAAAAAAATTCTCTGGAAAAAAAACAAAGGTAAAGTGATATTAGAGTAAGGTGAATGTCAGCGACAACATTAACGTTCTGAAAAAAAAAAAAAAAAGAAATTCATCAGTTACACACAGACATACATACACACACATGGATCACACGCATTTCAAACCTGCATACACGCACAGACACCCCCCCCCCCTGCACAGACACACACCATACCCCTCCACACAAGCACACAACACCCCCCTCCTCTGTCGGACCACCCAACTTGCCGAATTGCAGGGGGTCCTCTGGCACGAGATAGGACAGGGCGCTGCTGCCAGCAGCAGCGTGTGCCAGCACAACATCGCCAGGCCGTATCATGTGTCATGATACGGTCTGCAGCGGTCTACTGGAGTAGCGCTGCTGCTGACAGCAGCGCCACCTTACTGCCATCCGCCACCATTGCCGCAGCCGGAATTCAGCCATCCTTCTGGTGGAATTCAGGCTACAGTCATAATTTGGTGGACGGCTGGTAGCCGCGGTGATGGTCTTTTGGCGGCTGTCTCTGCGGCAGTAGGCGGTATATACCACCAATGTTGTAATGAGGGCCTAAGTATTGTAAGCAGCCTTGATTTATTAGACAATGGCCTCAGCATGAAAAGTCGACATAATAAACTAAACTATGCACATGTGCTTGTTTTGCTTCAGAAGTTGGGCTATTTGTATAGGGTTCAGCAAAGTATGAAGGCTGCAGGTGGTATAATCTTTAGCACCTTCAGAACCTGGTTATTTTAGGTAAATAGTGTCTTTTTTGTCCATGGTATGGCATTGATTCTGGAACAGACGCAGAGTATTTTGAGAAACTTTATTTCTCTGAGCAGCTGTATACATATTGAACAAGTGTGCAATAAGGACTTTTCCACATATCGATCTATGAGTGATTGTTACTGTGAACTAGGCTCCCTAAGAACTGTATGGTATAAGGTCAATGTTGCACATTAACACATGGTTGCTACAACAAGGGGAGTTTTGTCTGTGATGGCATTAATGATGCTTCATATTATTCCAAGCTATTTTGTACTTACTTTCAGGCCTCTACTGCCATACTAGTTTATGGAGTAATGTGTACAAAATAATCTTGGGTGGTGTCATCAGTGATGGTCATGAATTATGTCATTTGAGATGTCATCAGTGGTGTCATAAATAATCTCACAGAACATGTTATGAATGATGTAATATGTGAGGTCATAAGCAGCGTATGGCATGGGTGCAAGTTATAGTTAGCTTTGCTAACTATAACTAGTACATTTTTGTTTAGTTTAAAACAATGTTGTCACTGACATATTCACCTATATCACTTTAACCTTTGTTTTTTCAGTGAACATATATATATATATATATATAGATAGATAGATAGATAGATAGATAGATAGATAGATAGATAGATAGATAGATAGATAAAAGGGATGTTATAGTAAGGTGAATTACAACATACCATTTTAAACTAACAAAAACACTGAGATTCACCAGTTATATTTATTTGAAAAACTATAACACGTCCGGTAAAATAACTATAAATTTATCCATGGAATGCACAGAGTTGTCATCGTTGATATAATTCTGGACGTCGCAGTGATGTCATCAATGCTGTCATAGAACATTTCATGAGTGATGCAATTTGTGAGGTAATTAGCAGTGCAAGGTGATGGCATGAGCTATAGTTATATTAGGGCACTAAAGGGTATCCCTAGCCGGCCACTCCACATGCTTTTTTTAAACTCTTTTTCGAGAAGATTGTGTGCCCGAGTGCTAAAATGGCTGCTGCCACATATTTGTTGATATGTGGCATCAGATCTTATCTTTATATAGGTCGGGTTCATGGATCCACTGTGGTGTGATATATACATATATCTGGAACCTTCATTTATTTATAATACTACTGAAAGGATTTACACCGAATAATAAAAAGCACAATTTCCGGACTAACGTCTAGCTTCATGCCAAATTTGCTTTAATTCTGTTCAGTTATTTCTGCGGTATCACTTTTCACAGTTGCATGGGGAAAACACATGAAGGCCCCCAGGGTTCTAGCCTGCTCCGCTCCTCCAGCAAGAGCCATCACTGCTCCCAGAAGCAGGGAGCTGCTTTAAACAGCAGCTCCCTGCTTGTGGGAACAATGTTTTTATCTGTCTTCCTTGCACGCATATTTACGTGTGGCGAAGACAGATGAAAACCCCGCTTTCTGATGCACTCAATATTATAAAAGCCCAGAGGAGGGGGCAGTCCTCTGGGCTGCGGGGGGCAATGCCCCTGGTACTTACCCCAACCGGAGGCTTCAGAATAAAGAAGCGTGAAAACCTGCGCAATATATAAATAGTTTTTAATTTTCACTTGCTCCGCCGCAAATCGCTGTGAACATTAAAAAAAAAAAAAAAAAAATGAAATGCTTTTTAGCTCTAGGGGTGCCCCGCTGGGACTCCAACAGCAGAGCCAATGGGTCAGGGTGTCCCTGCCCTAGCTCCTTTGGTTTTATTTAACTTTTTCTTTTTCAGGGACTCGGCTGAAGCAGAGTCCCAAGATGGCTGCCAAAACTTTCTGGCTGACGTGTTGACAGCCATCAGAACTGTGCATTTCCGTGCACGAGCTCGGCATTATTCACGAAGTCGTCGCAGCCAGAGATATACAAATGTACTTCCGATTTAATATCTTCAAAACTACTGGATGGATTAACATACAAATAAGCAAGCGCACAATCTGCCTACAAGCTAGCTTTCGGTCCAGTGGTTCGAGCTGTAGTTATGTCTAAAGGTCCTATGGGAACTAACATGGTAAAAACAACTTTTTTGACCCCCCCCTCCTCCTTTTCTCGGCCCCCACTTGACGGATCACCCCAAAGTGTGTGTGTGTGTGTGTGTGTGTCTATATATAAATATATATATGGGGAGCAGGGTCAGGAATGATTGGCATATGGCTGGGTCCAAACTGGGGTGGTGTGGTGGGCAAAGAAAACAATGGATTAAACGCAAATTTATGTGACTGGCGGTGACTGTTTGCACTGTTTGCCATTCCATCCATCATCTGTTCATTTTGCTTTTGTCACCCTAAGTGGGAAAGGTATGCCCAGACGTGGGTCCCGTGCTCACTGCACCACTGAATTCTAGCTAGCCTGGCTGATGAGGGGCGATACCCCGAAACCGGTCCCAGGATGCATGTTTCCGGTCCAGGGAGGATCTGGCATGGCAGTTCGGGCTGGACTGTTCCCATTTGGAGCACGGTCAAGACTGATTGTCATATGGCTGGGTCCAAACTGGGGCGGCACAGTGGGTGAAAAAACAATAGATTAAACCCAGATCTCGGTGACTTGCGGTGAATTCAGCATTCCATCCATCATCTGTTCTTTTTGTATGAGTATATATATATATATATATATATATATTTATTTATTTCTAAATCTACAGACACTTTTGTAAAAAACTAAAAAAAAAAAAAACGAAAGTGAGACAACAGTTAAAAATCGAAAAAACACGGAAATTCACCAGGTATAGTTTACTCATCTAACTAGAACTTGGGCCACACCCCTAATAAGTTTCTCATAAGCACACATATAACATCACTCAGACATGTTTAATTATATCACTTATGACATCAATGGTGAGATTCTCAAATGACATTGTTGACATCACTGATGACCTCATCCATATGACCACAATTCTCATTACTCAGGAACCATATACATCATTTCACAAAATAAAGATAATAGTAATGTAGTGTAGAAGGGACATTTTGTGGGCCATGGAGTCAACATCTGCACAGCAAAAGATATGTGCAGCATGGTGAACTTACAAAGAAAGTTAATGGTGTATTCCTTACTCCATGTTAAGCTAATTAAAAGCCAAGCACACTTGATGTGGGTAGCATAGTCATGTTTGTGAAGCAGTTTGTTTTTGTAACTTAAAGGCACTTTCTAAAAAACTGTGTGAAAAGCAAGAGCTTCTGTTTAATAAGGAGTATTCACCTGTAGATATCTGGGTACATGCCTATGTTAAATACATAACATATAATGCTATATATATATATATATATATATATATTGATATTGAGAGTTATAAATATATTCACTGAAAAATTAAAGGTTACAGGGACTTTATAGTTAGGAAACAGAATGAAAAAAAACAGAAATTAACAGAAAAAAGCAAAGGTTACAGGAACGTTCTAGTTGGGTTCACATTTTACTCCCACAAAACCGTAGAGATTTAGGGGTTATATTTATGGTTATCTCAAGTAACTATAACTAGCGCGCTAAGTTAACTATACCTCACGCCCCACCATGCACAGTTTTTCATCACTAATTTTACTGCAAATATTACATCAATATTATCAATTACGTTATCAAAGATGTCATGAGCAATGTAATATGTGAGGTAATTAGTAGTGCCTGGAAGGGACTCGAGTTATAGTTACTTCAGAGCATAAGTCCTGGTTGAGGTGTTGGCAGCCAATCAATCATGACTATTTGCGAGGTATTCCCACTTCCAGATATACAAATCTGGATTTCTTTTAATATCTCGAAGACTACTGAACAGATTTGCACTCAATAAAAGCGTGATCTCGGGACCAAAAGCTATCTTTCTGCCAAATTTGGTATAGTTCTGTCCAGCGGTTCGGGCTGCAGGCGTTTAAGACTATGGGAATTAACATTGGAAACACACTCCGCCTCCTTTTTTTCCCCCTCGGCCCCCACTTGATGGATAACCTGAAACCTTCCATGCACAACAAGACCCAACTTGACTGTTTTTTTGGGAACATTTTATGAATATTCGTAAAACGGTGCCACTAAGTCCTAACTATAACTACCTAGTGGAGACCACCAGTTATATATACTTGTGAATTATAAACTGTGAACAATTATTCCCAGAACTTCCTGATGATATTGAGGCTTTGAACTTTGTTAACTAATGTACAATGTAAGGTTGAGCCAATTAAAGAGAATGTAACTCAAAGCTTTAAGGCTGTATGTATTTCTGGTATTCTCAATACTGTTTGAAGAGTTCCCATACAGCCTGGCTGAAGGTGAATTACCTGGGGCAAATAAATAAATGCCAAGCCAGTGTCATTCTATTAACTGCAGCAAAAAACGAACACTACTTTGTAGGCTGTTTATAGTTTAAAATGTGGGTGACCGCATTAGTGTGTGTAGGGGCATTTTATTTCCTAGGTGGCTGAATACCTGAAAACAGTGACATCTACCATCATGGGCTAGCTCACAGATATACTAAGTGTTTTGCATATCATGAAACATTTTGTCCATTACTTGTTTGGTGTTAGAAAATTTTGTACAAGTGTACACTGTTGAATTACCTGCACTCCACAACGCATTTTGCACTTTGTCACAATCGCTCGATGTTGGCACCAATTATGTAATCTGAGATGTCAACAGTGCTGTCATCAATTGTCATTTAACATGTCATGAGTGCTAAACAGTACACAACGGGGATTCAAGTTCTAGATAGTTGAGTAAACTATAATTGGAGTCTTGTTTTGATTTTTTAACATTAGCAGTTGTCTCACTTACTCACCTAACATCTCAAACGTTGTTTGTTCAGTAACTTTAACCCCTTCACTGCCAGGCCTTTTCCCCCTCAGGTGCCAGTTTTTTTTGTGGCTATTTAGGGCAGGGTGCGCTTGGGCTCTCATAACTTTTTGTCCACATAAGCTGCCCATGCCAAATTTGCGTCCTTTTTTCCCCAACATCCCAGGGAGTCTAGTGGTACCCAGACTTTGTGGGTTCCCCTGAAGGAGACCAAGAAATTAGCCAAAATACAGAGAAAACTTCGTTGTTTTAAGGAAAATGGGGAAAAAAGGCTGCAGAAGAAGGCTTGTGGTTTTTCCCCTGAAATTGGCATCAACAAAAGGGTTTGCAGTGCTAAAATCGGCAGCTTCCCAGCTTTCAGGAACAGGCAGACTTGAATCAGAAAACCCAATTTTTCAACACAATTGTGGCATTTTAATGGGACATACCCCATTTTTACGTTTTTTGTGCTTTCAGCCTCCTTCCAGTCAGTGACAAAAATGGGTGTGAAACCAATGCTGGTTCCCAGAAAGCTAAACATTTCTGAAAAGTAGACAATATTCTGAATTCAGCAATGGGTAATTTGTGTAGATCCTACAAGGGTTTCCTACGGAAAATAACAACTGAAATAATAAAATATTGAAATTGAGGTGAAAAACAGCCATTTTTCTAAACGTTTTACTCTAACTTTCCTGCAATGTCAGATTTTTTAAAATCAATATACCGTTATGTCTGCTGGACTCTTCTGGTTGCGGGGCTATATAGAGCTTATAGGTTCATCAAGAACCCTAGGTACCCAGAGCCAATAAATGAGCTGCACCTTGCAGTGGGTTTTCATTCTATACCGGGTATACAGCAATTCATTTGCTGAAATATAAAGAGTGAAAAATAGGTATCAAGAAAACCTTTGTTTTTCCAAAATGGGCATGAAATAAGGTGTTGAGATGCAGTGGTTATTTGCACATCCCTGAATTCTGGGATGCCCATACTAGCATGTGAATTACAGGCCATTTCTCAAATAGACATCTTTTTTACACACTGTCTTATATTTAGAAGGAAAAAATGTAGAGAAAGACAAGGGGCAATAACACTTGTTTTGCTATTCTATGTTCCCCCAAGTCTCCCGATAAAAATGGTACCTCACTTGTGTGGGTAGGCCTAGTGCCCGCGACAGGAAATGCCCCAAAACACAATGTGGACACATCACATTTTCTCAAAGAAAACAGAGGTGTTTTTTGCAAAGTGCCTACCTGTGGATTTTGGCCTCTAGCTCAGCCGCACCTAGGGAACCCTACCAAACCTGTGCATTTCTGAAAACTAGAGACGTACGGGAATCTAAGATGGGGTGACTTGGAGGGCTATCACCAGGTTCTGTTACCCAGAATCCATTGACAATCTCAAAATGTGGCAAAAAAAAAAAGACTTTTTCCTCACATTTCGGTGACAGAAAGTTCTGGAATCTGAGAGGAGCCACAAATTTCCTTCCACCCAGCAGTCCCCCAAGTCTCTCGATAAAAATGGTACCTCACTTGTGTGGGGAAGCTTTGTGCTCGCAACAGGAAATGCCCCAAAACACTATCTGGACACATCAAAATTATCAAATAGAAAACAACCTGTTTTTGCGGGGGCACCTGCGCTTTTGGTCCTGGGCTCAGCAGCCATCTAGGGAAACCTACCAAACCCAGACATTTCTGAAACCTAGACACCCAAGGGAGTCCAGTGAGGTGTGACTTGCGTGGATCCCCCAATGTTTACTTACCCAGAATCCTCAGCAAACCTCAAATTTAGCTAAAACAAAGAAAATCTAATTTTTCCCACATTTCTGTGAGGGATCACCGCACCGGGACAAATTTCCTACCACCCAACATTCCCCTCAGTCTCCCGGTAAAAATGATACCTCACTTGTGTAGGTTGGCCAAGTGTGTGTGACAGGGAAGAGCCAAAAACACGTCAAAATTGAGGGGGAACCAAAGTGGGTCCAAAAGGGCAGTTTGAAAAAAAACATTTTTAGGCTGAAAAGTGCAGCAGAAATTTTATCGGTGTAGATGAGACAATGTTGGGTGGTAGGAATTTTGTGGATTTCTGCAGATTCTGGAAGGTTCCATCACAAAAATGTGGAAAAAATGTGTGCTTTCAAGCAAAGTTGCCTTGCCTAAAGGGTCGCTCCCCAAACATAAAAAAAATTAAATAAACAAAAAAAAAGTATCCCTGGTGTCTAGTGGTTTTCTGCCCCCCTTGGGGGCAGATCGCAAGGCTGGAATATTGGGAAAGATACAATTAAAAAAAATGTAAAATTCATTGAGTTATAAAAAAAAAATACACAAATAAATTACCCTCAAGTACTGCAACACTTGAAAGTCTGCATTTATACAACTTTAAATCTCAACATATTATCTTCTTTATTCATATATAACCATTCTATGTAGTTATGTATCTATATATTTCTTACTTTACTCCTACGGTAGCAAGAAACCTTCACACCCTCTACTGCAATACTCCCTCTCACCCTATACCTCTCTCAATCTATCCTCTATCGCCACTGACTCATCCAAACCTGATTCTACTGATATAATCTCCAGAATTACCCTTTCTAGACTCCTCCCTCCTCTGTCCCTCCTGGCTCAACTCCTATATCTCATTTTACTACTATGATCTCCCAAACTACTAAATTCTTCCTTCATGTAGCTCTCCTTTGACTCATCCCAAACCTAAATTCACTACTGTGATCATTCCCTACCTCAATTCACTACTGTGATCTCCCTAATCCTTCCTACAAACTCTTCCCGCCTTCATCTCTGCTTTTTTATTCATCCCAAATCTCATCTTTCTACGATGATCTCTCAACACACACTTTTTAGATTCTTCCCCCTTCTATCTCTCCATTATTTTATTCAACCCAACTAACAGACTCACATGTCCACCACTCAAATTAACTAATATTTCCCTACACTAAATCCACCACTAATCCTTTTGGGTTCCGCAGTATTGTGCCACTCGCTGAAAAGCACTTCGACACCTCGTCAGCGGTACTAGGCACTTTATAAATACAATTACATGTGTATCTGTCATAGACAGTTATGTGCGCCATTACCCACAGGATTTGGAACGCTGTACGTTTCGGAGGTAACATACTAATTTCCAGATTTTTTTTTTTTAATTGTCTCAATGACATGAGGGCAGCGCTGGATCTGTGTCTGCTGGCATGGAAAGAAATACTCTTGTCAGCGTGCATGGGTGGCATCTATAAAGAGTCCTGTGTATCACTCTCCAAAATAAAGGGATGCCTGCATGGAGTGCTACTGTCAGATCTCCGTTCAGGAGCCCACATGGCAAGCAGGAACTAATGAGATCAACCATGGGGCTTTGCTTTAGGCCTTTTACTCCTGATGTCTCAGACTTCGCCTACTAATTCTCCTAAATTGGGCCAAGTATCCCTTTAGCACTTGACTCTGAATGATAGCATGGGTCAAATACTATCTTTTATGAAAAAAGGAGCATTTATAAACGATCACAAAGTGAAATAAGGCATACCCAAACAATACCCACAGCCCACTGATTTCAGGGCTCTAGTGTTTAATGGCAGTTCCCAGAGTCCCACTTCTGTCTCACTAACAGTAGTGGTTAATCCCCATTCATTATAGGTGACATTCAGGTCAGGCCCCACTAGCGGTCTGCACCTCAGAAGTCTCACTCAGTCTCTGTTAGAATAATCAAAGCACTATCTGGCGGATAAGTTCCACTGGGCCCTTTTGGCCCTTTGCTCAGTCTTACCTGCACCAGCAGGAATTATCTGGCTGGAGTCTCCAAAAGCCTTCTCTTGCGGGGCAGGTGGATGTCTTGGGGGAGTACCACACACGTCTCAGCAGGGGCTCATCAAGCTGGGTGTCCTCAACGCTCCTTCGACAGGATTGTAGGTTTCCTTGGGCCTTTCCCATAGGTGTGTGTCTGTCTGTGGGAGGGGGGGTGTATGTGTGGAGTGGGGGAATTATATCGAAGGCTTCTCGTTCCAAGCCTCAGTCAGGGATCTGGCCAGAATGAAGCACCACAGCAGCCTCTCCACATGACAATGACGTCCACTAGACTATGATACCAGTCTTCCTCCAGTGAGTCCCCTCTGAAATCTTAAATCTTTAAACCTGCTCCTCACTTGTGCGACAGCAGTAGGATCCTCTTTGTGGCAGCCCACTATGGCACACGGGTCACCGACTTACACCTGGGGAACGACCCCTGGCATACGGGCTCGCCGACTTGAACATGCACACGGGCACCAACATGATCAGTGAAGCAGCCGTCTTCCTACACCTTGCTACAAGGAACTACTCACCAGGATCACCCACTGGAACGTGTTCCCTCCAGGACTCTCCTCCTCCTCACATTGCTCACTGGTCTTGGAAAAGAGTCAGACAATGGTGGCCCAGGTTTCAGTGGCAGGTGATATTGGATGTTCCTAGATTATGTTCCCTCAGCCAGGCAGGGAGACTAGTAAGCCTTAGTCTCCAGTCCTGGTCACAGGCAGAAGTCTTGCAGAGCTTTTGCTTCTTGCATAGCCCATCTTGCTGCTTGACTGTTGACAATTTTGGGGGCATTGAGCTCCACTTCTCAAATTTGATTTCTAGACAATAAAGGTGCTTTAGGGTCCTACTCTTTAAAGTTTGTACTGAGGGTTGGCTTCCTTTTGTAGAACCATCTTCTCTGTTGTGCCTCCAAAAAGCAGTCTGTCACACCAGGAGTAACTCCAAATCTGACAGCCCAACAACACAGGCCATGGGAGTGACTAGAGGTCCACACCTCAATGGTAGCCACAGTGATAGGTGTATCAAAACGTTACCACAGGGCCTTGATCCTACTCTTTCTGATTCTTTTCAGCTCTATCGCCTTCCTGATAACCTCTCTCTGGCTCAAAGAGCACCCTTTGAAGTGTGCTGGAAAGCCTGACTCCTTCCTCCAGTGTGTGCCCTACCCAGCTCATAGGAATGCAGCAATCCACTGATCTGTCTAGGGGGATTCCTCTACCTCCAGTCAGCACTAGGTCTCCCAAAATGGAACGCAGAATCTTCCATGTATTGTACCATTCACAGGCATGGATTGGAGTCCTCTGATGAAGGCACGGTCTGGCTGTGGTCAGATGGGGCCAAAGAGGATAGACTTCATGGTGGTGCCGACATCTGTGGTGATGACAGGGCTGCAGATCAAGGTCCCTCCTCAGCTTTAAAAGGAAAAAGTGTTGATGCTAGAACAGCAGGGTCCAGTGGAGAGTCATTGTTACTGTAAAAGGAGATTATCTTGTTGCAGAAGAATTCTGAGAGTTTGTTGCAGATGTCCTGCAAGGGGGGGGGTGTGGATACTTTTTGAAGCAGATGCTGGGGACGTTAAATATATAACAAAGGCAAAGATATCTTTACTGCTGCTTATGCTAGAGTCAATGGGGTCTGCAGTGGCACTTCATCATCCTCAGTTCTTCTGTATACCAGCAGGTCTGGATCATGTGTTTTTTTGTGTGCATTTGAGGGGGGCCAGAGTGTTGGTGCAGATAGTGATTCAGCTATTGAAGGTAGTGGTGGTTTCTAGAAGGCTGTTGTAACATGTGGGTGGAGAGAGCGAGGTAGTCCAGTCCACCAATGTGATAATGTTCCTTTTCCGGCAGATGCGTCAGGGAATGGTAGGTCTGTGGTGGCTCGGGGCAGGGATGCTGAACCTGACAAGGGAGTGGTCTCTCTAGGTTATTGGTAACGGTTTGCTGACTATGATGTTGCTGAATGGGGCACAAATCAGGCACAGGAGGTGTTGGGCAGGGTGGGTTCAGTCAGTAACACTTAGGGAGAGACCAGGTTTTGCAAGGTTTTCTAGGTGGGCTGTTGATTTTAGGTCAGCAAGGTCTTCCAGGTGGAAGTTCAGGTCTTTGGATGAAGGTGCTGGAATTGACGATCAGTGGCGCGACCAATACTGTGATCGTGCTGGCAAAGTCAGTGAGGGGTGCCAGGACTGTAGACAAGAGATTTACTCAGGGTGAAGTTGGGTGTGATGTGGAGTTTGAAAGTGAGGTGCTCCATGTTGCAGATGTATGTGCCTGTGCGGCAGAACAGCTCATGGTATCCTTGAAGATGACGGTGATTCCGCCCCCGGGCTTGTGCTGACAGTCCTCTCAGGTGATCTTGCAGCTGGTAGGATGGAGGAGACTATGTCAAGAACTGATGAAATACTCAATCAGTTTTGGTGATTAACAATAGGTTTGGGTCCTGTTTGTGCAGCTTGGTGAGCACACCCTGACCCCTTGGGATACATCGCATCTGAGGGTGGGGGGTGGCACTCACCTTCACTGGCTGGCCACAAGATGGACAACATGGAGTGGCAGTCATTACAGAACTCGGAGACATTGTGCACACTGAAATGCATTACAGGAAAGCCAGTTTGAGGGTCACAAAAGGAACACAAACTCATAATATAAATCACTTTGCTGGTGGTACTACCCTAATTTTACGAACTATGGTGTGGTCTCAGTTGATTTTAGTTTGTGAACAATGCTGATCCCTCTCTGATGGGATTTGATTACCCATTTGAGAGAGAACCGCTTTCTCTCAGCATTGTCTCAAGAAGTCACGGCAGGTACTCGAGAGGCTGAAACGAGAACACAGTTTCTATAAGCTCAAACTATATACTCATGCCGCATAAAACTGTTACACTTCCTTTAGAAATTAACGAAAAGTTGGGCTTAGTTTTGAAAGAAAAATTATGGTTAGTGCTCATGACAAAAATGGTATGTGGAGTGCAATATGAACTTTCAACACAACATCAGCCTCTTAGTTGATTTTTAAGTGATCTACTACAACTTCAATACAGTGGCCTAATGAACGACTATAGAGCTAGCAATATGTATTTATGAAAAAGTGTGGCACAACTGAATGCCATATTGAAGAAATCAAAGCTGTAAAACTGGAAGCATTAGAAGCAGAGAATACCGCAGTAAGTGTACAAAATGAGGGGTTACTTTCTACAATAACGTCTGAAACAGAAGAGGTAGCTCACATCCCTTTTTGTTTTCAGGAGAAGGGCATGCAACACAGAGGAGAGCAGAACCCAGATCACTGGGGAAGAGAGAGGAGCATTAGCATCAAAGCAGTGCAAGGAGGGAAAATGTCAAGTCACCAGAGAACCTGGAGAGAAGAGAGAAGCACAAGCATGGAGCATTGCAAGGAGGCTGGAAGACGCCAAACAGTTGCAGAACACAGAGGTAAGAGCATTCATGACCTCATACCGTAGAGTCTTTGGATAAATCTGAAACAAAGCGTGCTCAGCCAATGTAAGGAGCTAGGCATACAACCAACAGCACTGACTGCAGCATCAGGCTAATGGTACCAAATGGTTTACAGCATCCTCAATACAACACTGTTGTATTTCATCATTTGTGGAATAGTTCTCTGCCCTACTTAAGCTTGATAACTTCCTAAACTTTCCTCCTAATGGGTGAAGATCCATCTTAACCTGGAATTTATGACAACGACAATCTTCTTGTGTAACTTAAATAATATCACTGCAGGAAGCAAGAACTCAAAAGGCTACAGTGCTATATTTAATTTCCTCTTGGATTATTAAACCACTTGTAGTAGATATAGTTTCAAGTAGTGCAAATCAAACAATGAAGTACACAGCCCACCAACTGCCTTCTGTCACAGCTCAGATCATTACAGCAGTGTGTGGAAACCTTATTTGCTTAAACCACTAGACACCATAGGAGACGGATGTACACGGCTGAAGAAAACCTATCCTTTAGGAGATACCCCATTGCTCTAGGCAATGTTTGGGTGTGTTGTTTGCAGGAAACCAACTGCATTAGAGACCTAGTACAGATGTGTGTTTGGGATAGGAAACCAATTGCTAAAGGTTTTAGAAAAACCAGGAAAGGGATAGGTCTGTTTTGGGGGAATCCTTGTCCTGTTTCCACAAGTTGTACATGTATAGTTTTCAGTGACATATATAAATGCACCAGACACTTTATTGAAGGGCTGAGCCTGTGTTTTAAGAAGACGATTTCTGTAGCAGGAGATCTGCTATTTTATAAATGAAGACGATGGACCTTTAATGTACATATGTCGGGAGGCTATGTTTGTTGAATGTGTTGATGGTATTTTGGTTGTGGTTGCAATGTTATTTTGTGTTTTTATTTTGATTATGGTTCTGTTATCTGGATGTAGTGTTTTACATGTGATGTACATTGTGTTAAGTGACATTCAGAGTGAGTCAATGCTATTTCCTGTCACTTGTTATGCTGCGTGTTTGTGAACTTGGAAAATATACAGTGCCTGTTCGTATTACTGTGTACCTTCTCTTCCATTTTTAAAAACGTTCTAATTAAGTATTTTCATGACATGCATGAGGAACAACATTACATGAGCGGTAGGTATCAATCAGTGCCAAAGTATTGTTACGGATCAGTCTTGAGTGAGCAGCCACAGGAAGTGGTAGTGTTGGAACTCAGGAAAGGTATTAACTGAGTATAACTGGTTGGCACAACATAGGTGCAAGAAAAGCAACTGTTTTGGGGGACTGCTGCAGGTGGAGGGGAAAGCCAGGGGGAGAAGCAGATTCTGGGGAGCAGAGCAAACAGCCCAGTGCCAGCCGCACCATAGGGTGAGAGAGCAGTCTCTAGTTTAGGGTCCAGTGTATTAACTAAGAGCACATCTGAGTTGGAGTGTAGGAGCCACAGTAGAGGCAACGGTGTCATATCAGTCATCTGGAGGACAGTGGTTTTAAGGTGGGTGGGAGTCATCTTTGATGGCGCTCTGGAGATGGTATTAGCATGGTATTCCATTCCATTGATATGTAGTGTTTACAAAGGCCTCTCTGCGCCAGAGGGTTGTGCTTTATGCCACCGGACTAGGGCATGCTGCCATTAGGTTGCCAAAGGGGGATGTTGTGAGAGCCACTTGAGTGTTATAGCTCTTTTTGAAGGGAGGAGTGCCAAGTCCGTGAACCAGAACAACTCTATTCCGCTCCTGGGTCACATAAAGAGGCCTAGGGCATCCGCCTCCCAAGAGTCCAGATCTTCGCAATGGGTAACAGCTGTTATGGTAGTCACACCAATATTGTGCAAGGGAAGGGCAAGACCACAGAAGGTGGCTGATTTGCATTATCAGATTGGCATCGGGGGCAGTTGCACTGGAAATCCAAAAAGAGCAGGCTAAGCTTAGCAGGTCAAGATATGCGCCTTATAATATGGAGGATTGGGTGTTTTTGAAACTGGTGATTCTAGAGATTAGGTGGTGGTACTCTAGTGCAAAAGACCACTCAGAGTCATGCAGTCCCTCTCAAAGTCCCTTTCCCAATGATCCCTAAGCTTTGCGAGTGGTGTCAGTGTGTGCTCCAGGAGGGCTTTATATAACTGAGTGACATATTGCCTGCCGGTACCCACTACTAGGAGCTTTTGATGGACTTTATAGGTTTGTGTTTCTCTATGACTGAATCCCCACGTCTTAGTGCAAATTTGTTTATTTGTAGTTACCTATGCATGAGGAGTCGGGCCTTGGGGATGTTACTATCCATCATATGTTGGTCAAAAGACAAAAAATAGCCATTGGAAAAGAGGTCTCCGAGTATAGGTAGTGTTTGGCAATCCCTGGAGTGGGATTTCAGGGGTGTATAGTGTGATGTGCCTGTGAGATAGAAAAACTCAGTTCATGCATTGCTGGACGAATTGCATTGATCTGGTAGAGACCAGAGGCAGTTTTGCTTAGGGAAAGAGGAATTGGACCCGTTCCTCTGATTGTAATGTGCACTGGCCCATGTTGGTGTCACCAGTCGGGAGGCTGGCTAGCCAGCATAATTGCCACTGGAGCTGGAAAGCTAAGTAGTTAGTACTGTACCCTAGGCTGCCACTGCCCACAAGATATTGAAGTGTGTTTAGGACTATATGTTGATGTCCGGATCCCCAAATCAGGTCATTGAGCATGCAATCAAGCTCACGAAACTATGCCCTGGGCAGACTGACTGGTACATCAGTGAAATAATATAGTAGATGTGGGACTATTATCATTCTTGATAATGCAATCTTGCCTGCTGTGATGAGCAGACGGGTCACCCAAAATTGGATCTGGGCTCTCAGTATTGAGTAGAACAGACCAGAATACCCCACTAGAGGCTGGTGTTCAAATGGTGCATTTTAACCCTAAATATCTGACGGTGTGACCCTCCCAAGTGATCGGACCTTCCCCAAGGTCAGCAGGTAGGCAGGGTGCATCTTTTCAGAACAGGAATATGCATGTCTTACCCCAACTGACCCGCATCCCTGCAGCCGCATGAAATTCCTGTACTGTCAGTCCGATGGCAGGGAGCCCACTTTGGAAGTCTTCAAAGTAGAGGAGCACGTCATCTGCATATAATTATAACGCACAAGTGGTTCTTCCCAGCAGTATGCCCATGTCAAAGCCTTGGAAGAATATGGGCCTCAAGTCACTCCAACGCGATTGTGAAAAGCAAGGGGGATTAGGAGCACTCATGCCTTGTGCTACTATGTATAAGGAAAGATGGCAAAGCCTGCTTTCCCATTCAGACATGTGAGGAAAGGGCTGGGTAATACAAATGGGCAAGGGCTAATAGGTGCCTACCCATTCCAATTTTGGCGAGGACCTGAAAAGGGTCATCCCAGTCTAGGGTATCAAACACTTTCTTCAGTTCCAATACCAGGCATGCAGAGTGAGTGTACTGAGGGGTTGCCCAATTTGTTATGTGTAGTAATAGCCGGATACTGTGTGATGTGTTCTGCACATTTTTTTCCTTTTTCTTGACACTTTTTCTATAGTCTCCACAAGATGTGTGGTGTCTTGTCTTGAGTACCAATGCATGTCTGCTGGGCGTTCAAACTATACTGAGCCCTCACTTTTGCCCTCCATGCTTAGGAAGGAGGGAGAAGTGCAATGCTTTTAGTTTTGATAAGCATTTCATGCTTCAAGGCATACCTGCTCAGCTATTTGATGATGGTGGTTCTCAGGGAGTACGTTTGTCATTGTAGAGGGAAACATACCGTTATACCATTTAAGTGTGGGGACCCATAATGTTGGTCTGTCCACTGTAGTGTACATACCTGAAAGTTTCTTAAATGAGCCTCTATTTCCATGTAGAGATGTGAGGCAAAAGAACTGGAACTGCTCACCAAAAGGAGGAAAACAGTCACTGTTCAATGACAATTCAATTGTTGAATATCACTTTAAGTTATTTCGTAATAATTTTAATAGTTTCTAGGCTTTCACCTTTAACATGTAAATTCACATGACTGTTAAAAGAACTCTTGGTATTAAAGAAATATATATATATATGTCTTAATTGTGGCATAGGTCTCTTCTGTAGAAAACTGGCAGTTACAGAAGTTGACTGTGGGTATGTGTGACACCTACAACTCATCTATAACCAGCTTAAGCTCCTGTTCGGAATAATTAAGTATCTTTTCGCACATCAAAAGTACAGTTTAGTCCCTGCTCACAGCAAACTCACTGCCTGTTGAGCACATATACAACAATAACATATAGACCTTTTCTTTAGTCTGAAAGTCGTAAGATGAGAATTAGTTGTCGGTTTTGCACTGCACAAGTCTGCTCACACTAAAAAGTTGACCATTGGTAAATAGAACTTTTTGGACCCTCTCAAGAACTTGCTTATTACTGATAGTCTGATGTAAGCTTTTGCATATCAATATGGTGCTCTTCCCAGTGCTCAACAGGTTGGTCTGTGTGGGACCGTTTTACTTGTTCCTACTCAGTTAATGCGCACACCTATTTTGGAGAGTGGTGGACCAGAAATAAGTTTGCAGATTCTCTTTGGCCAGTGAGGATTCTCTTTCTAAGGAATCCCTTGATATGAGCAACATCTAGGGGAAGGACCATGGAATCAAACTGTCATTCTTGATGCTTTCTACTTAGCTATTGGTAACTCCGATTTCCTTGATTGTCAATAGACAATACCCTGACTTAGGATGCCCCTTTTTATTTATTTTTGCATGAGCCTCCAGTTCAGTCTGGGGCAGTATGAGACTGCTCAGGGGGACAAGCTCCATTTGCGATTGGTTGTGAATTCTTTGGTCAGGCAACTTACCTGCTTTCAGTTCCTCTTTTGCACGTGGGCCCCTTCGCATGCTTGGAGGCATCTTATCACCTCCTAGGGGATTGTTAGAATGATAGGCTCTAGGTCTGAAGTAGCTGTAACAAAATCCCATCCGTTTATTCAGCATACAGGTATAAAGTGTTCACCTTATGACCAGGAACTATCTGAACCTCCTCTTCCGATACTGGTGAGGTCAAGGTCAACTAGCATAATGAGTTCATGTGCTCTTTAAGATACTCATAGGTGGCGATTCAGTACTTTCCAATAGAAACAACAGAGCAGGGATATATTATATAATATAGGCTTTCCCATAAAACAGATATATGCCGATTTCATGCGCCTTCTATTTTGTGAGTGGGGCATAAGGGGTTTATTTCTCTACAAAACAAGTGAGGGCTTGGCCAATGAGGCTCCTTTGGATAAGGTGGACATACCACAGACAAGCAAGGACTGGGACGAGGAGGGGGGAATCCGAGTAATGAAAATCAGTGGAACGTCATGCAAGCATTTCACATCTCACAATGCAAAACCTGGACTTAGACTACCCTCTTTGTTGCCACCACCTCCAGTAAAGGGATAGACATGACATCTAATGTAACTTAGCCATCTCACATTCCACTTCGCTGCATAAAATGAAATATTCCCACCATGTGCACTGCTGATGAGTTGAACATCTGTCTCTGTCTTTAAAACACACCCAAGTGAATGAAAGCAAACAGCCCACAAGAAGCATACTGCACATACAACAGCACCACCCCCTCTGTTAAAACTTTACAGGTCAATTATACAGAATGCCTGCGTAGCCCACTCAAACATTCTTTTTATGATTAAAGTGCTTTCTTTTAATTGTGGAAATATCTACTTGTAATTTACATTTATTAGATTTCCTTGACCCATCTCTTTCACATCATAAAGAGCTCTTGGGGGCAACTTCGAAACATCCCAAAGTAAATCGTTTCCAAACCGCCAACAAAAGCACTTTATAAGGGACCTTTAACTGTACCATAAACCTCATGGACAGACTATAAGCACGCAGTTTCATCACACAACCTATAGCTCTCCTAAGTAAAACAGAATGTTCGACGTACTTCTTTCTTGAGGAAGGT
Source organism: Pleurodeles waltl (assembly GCF_031143425.1). Lineage (NCBI taxonomy): Eukaryota > Metazoa > Chordata > Amphibia > Caudata > Salamandridae > Pleurodeles > Pleurodeles waltl. The sequence continues at coordinate 811,664,625 of NC_090447.1, forward strand.
TAAACAGGACTTCCTGGTAGAGAAGACACCTTTCAAAGAATTTAGTTCCAGGTACTATGGAAATATAGGCACGCACGCGTAGTTTGTGCCGCTCCATTTAACAGCTGCAGTGGTATTAAGCAGTGAAGCACTCAACAGATCTCTTTAAAATTATAACACAGACTCATTCATCATTAGCATTCCTAGTTTTGCCACAACCCCCTTTGCTTGCTACTCATCCAGCGTGAGCCAAACTTTCTCCACTCTTTTCCCTCCTTCACAATATTGTCATTCTAGTTTTCGAAAAACTTATTTGGCCCCCTCTGACTCCAATGCCTTTATGTGGGCTCTCTGCACAATTACTTTACAGCAAAAGGCTTGGATAGCTTCGATATATAGCTAAAGCGCACCTTTAATACATTTTCTTTAATCTGAATATAAATACATCCCTTGTTTCGAGAGCCTTATTGCCTTTGCAATAAAGTGCAATAAAGTGAGTCGCACGTCACTGACTTTCCTACTTCTTTCTTGTCATTTGACTCTTGATTCTCTCTTTGTTTGCCTATGTTTTGCTGCACGATTGGGTCCTTCAATAGTCATCTAGCCGCTAGCACACAATCCGTTGTCATTAATTTTTGTTGTCATTAATGTTTCCTTCGCATTGCAATGTTCCTGTGAGAGCGATATGGTTAGATAAAGTGAAGAGTCACTCCAGAACAGATTATAACTGATGATTTTCTACTATTAGGTGATCAATTCTGGTATACGAGTGAAAATCGCCATGTAGTGTGTGCAATAAATCTTGATGTATCTCTACGGCAAAAGTGTCTATGAATCCTACTGATTCTAGTAATTGTTTTCCTTCTTATTGGAAAGCTACTGTGCTCATATACCTATGCTGGGATTTATCCCTCTACAGACAGATCACAAGATTCAGAACATCCCTCATGATTAATAGTCTTAAGGTTAATTGTATTATTTTCTGAATGGATACATAGAGAAACTCCGCCGAACCCTGAATGGGAATATAAATTAATGAGAGATATAAAGGACTTCCTCAGTGGTTGTTATTTACCACAATTCATCAGCCCTTCTTAACCCTCTTGTGATCTGTGAAAGCCAGTTAAAATGTATATGTGAACAGTATTCCTTTCATGTTGCTTTCTTAGATGAAGAAAACAGGAACCGCTTGGAAAAAAACTTGGACCTATCCTGTGCTGGATTCATTAAACTCGGAAGAAAGCGAACATCCGCTGAGAAGACTGATAAATCAGGTGACATACTAACGTGTTTAGCCAGGCTGGCCACCCCGCTCCCAAAATAGGTAGTTCTGCAGACAATAGTGTGCAGGCATTAAATTGCTCATGGTGACATGAATACTCATTCAGGATTTTGTAAAGGAAGTTGACCCTCACTACTAGTTCTGAGATGCCTAGTCCTTACTTTTCGTCTTGAGATCGAAGTTCATCCTAATCTTCACTGTGCAAGTATTTTTTTCCATTTGTTTTGCAGAACTTTTCTGCAACAAAATGAGTTTTTGGTTGACCGGGTGTAACCCCCTTCTCAGCAACAACCACAATCCTAGTCACGGTGAACCACAAAGGTCACCAAATTACCTGTGCTTAACCCTATGGTAGCTTGGCACAAAAGCAGTCAGGCTGAACTTAGATGCAAAGCATAAAGTATGTATGCTGCACTCAAACAATAACGAAGTGAAAATACAACACAAGATAAATCCCACACTATTTATGAAAAATGGAGTAAATTTAATAAATAAAATGGGACCAAACTGACAAAACTCCAATCAGTAGAAACGGAAACATGCAATTCTAAAGACATAGATAAATATAGCACTTAAAAGCACTAATCACTGTTATCTGGTTTTGCTAGACCAGGGGAAAGTTTAGGCCGGCCACGATGGAGCACAGTCCAGATAAAGGGACCAGATTAGTTCCACTGCAGAAATTACCTTCTCAGAATACAGCGCAAAGAGTCCAGTTCGCAGTGGAGGACACTGTGAGGAGATGGTTGCCACGGTAGCACAAACAGCAGGACTGGTGTTGTCGATGGTTGTCGCTGTAGCATGAAGATCATGGATGGCATTGAGGATGTTTGTTGTTGGAGCTTCGCGTTGTTGGTGTTTACAGCGCTGTCATTGCTGTTGCATGAAGAGCCAGGATTAATGGAGCTTTGCAATATCAGTTGTCGCAGGTGATAAGATCTTGGTGTGGATAGACCCATTTGCAGTCCAGAAGAGTCCCAAGCTTCAGGATTTCTTCTTTTTCTTCAAAGGAGTGCACTCTGATGCGAACCAAGGGCCCATGACCTGGGGAGGCTCCTCTTGGGGATCAGGGACTCACTGTAGCAGAAGCCATCAGGGCACAGACAGGTCCAGGCAAATTCAGTTGCAGCAGCTCAGCTGAGCAGTTGCAGCAATGCCTCTGAAGATTGTTGTGTCACTGTAGCTCATAACAGGAGGTCAGCCAGCTGACTCCTGGAGTCAATCTGCCTGGAATGAATGGGTGAGGTCCAGGCTTCCTTGCCAGACAACAGGCCACTTCTCTGATAGCAGGGCAGTCCTTCTTCTGTAGTTTTCAGAGGGACAGTCCTTCTGTAGTATTCAAAGTCTAGGAGTGTACTGAAGAGTGGGTCTGAGGGTTCTGTTTTTAATTTATACCTGGTGTCCAACTTTGAAGTGGAATAAACATATGGGTCCCCGGCACCCTCCTCCACAGTTAGTTCTGGAATTTCCTACCTCCCTTTCCAGGCTCCACAGGGTCTAAAGTCATAAAATGCTAGTGTGAAGTCCTTTGTATGTATGCTGAGGGAGCTGCTTTGAAATGTAAGTAGCACTGTGCCCAGCTCCATCCTCCCATCCTATCAGATTGGGCCATCCTGTCAACACCTAGACCATTTTGTGCTACTGTCTTGGAGGAATACACAAAGGCCAACTCCACCTAGTCACGTGACCCAGGATACAGGCTGCAGGCAGCAATTTGTTAACTTTCAAAAAATTGCTTTTTCGGAATTGTGACTTAAAATCTGACATCACCTTTAAAAATAATAAAAAATTACAATTCTCTAGACACCAAACATGACATTTCAATCTGTTCCCAAACCAAATGCATCACTGATTAAATGTAAACCAGCAACTCAATGTTTTTCTATGAAACATGTATGCCTCACAGTAGTGAAAAACACATTTGTAAGTTTTTCATTACCAGGACATGTAAAACTTAAAAGAATGTGTCCAACTTTTTAAATACAACATACCTTGCCCTAGGGGCTCTTTAGGGCCTACTAGCGAGGCAGCTTGTGGGTATTAAAAGGTGGTCTCAGGTTAGACAAAATGTTTATTTTGCCAAGTTGAATTGGCAATTTAACACTATACACAGCTGCAATGGCAGGCATGAGATGTTTTAGAGGGCTTCATAAGAGTGGGACACAATGAGTGCTGTAGGCCCACTGGTAGCATTTAATTTACCACCACTGGGTTTATGGTTTACCACTTTACGAGGTACTTGTACGTCATTGAGTATGCCAATCAGGTGTAAGCCTATTTTACCATGTTTTAGAGAATAAGCACACACACTTTCGCACTGGTCTGCAGTGGGAAAGTGCACAGAGTCCCAAAGGCGAACAAAAACGAATTCAGCAAAACAGATAGGGGGAGGGCAAGAAAAAAAGATTTGTCCAACAATTCCCATAAAACCATTTATTACCTTCTCTTCTATTAGTTGTAGAATATTTTCCCTCCTGCTCCATGTTTAGATTTTGAGAGGAACATTGTTGGCAGTGGTTCCTTTTCTAAGATTCCGTCCTACCCTTGCCACCTCTCATATTGGGAGGAGTAGTTAGAGCAGGACTGTGTTTGGCAGATGCTGACAGTGAGGCCTCAGACAGGTTAATCTATAAAGCCTGAAAGGTTGAGACCATTCGCTGGAGAAAAGAGTCTCTTTGGCTAGAGGCCAAACTTCGAATTCCTCAAATGAGGAAAGGTATATCCAAACGAAAATATCAACCATGGGGCATTTACACCGGGTATGCTGCAACTTGCTGGCTTCTCTGAAGCATTCCTCAATGGTATGGGTGTGTATGTTGTCTTCTGAGCTTCATGTCCACCTTTATTACCTTGCTTGGGCTCACTGTAAATTAAGTGAGTGAAACACTTTGCAGAAAGCAGTATCCAAAAATCAGTTCATCTGCATAATTGAAAGGTAAAAGAAAAGGTTGCTGTGTAGTGTCAAGTTCTCCTGAATAGCATGGGCCTCTCCACAGAAGCCCCAGACTATGACTTGTTTTGTGCAGCCTTTACTTATGTTTAAGCAGGGTGAAGCCAGGTCACTTGTTTGCAACCGGAGGTAGACTTAGAAGAGATGCAAAGGTGTTTTACGGCCACTGAAGGTATAATGGTCTGTTGGGTTTGTAAAGTTCTCTCTCCTCGCAACCCACTACCAACTGCAGATTGGGATCGAACTTTGTAGATTTGACCTCTCCAACCCCCAGGTTAACGGCTCAGCGACCATCAAGCTGCTAAGTTTCAGGGTGTGAAAATATAGGGGACCTTTAGATTCTCAATCTATAGCACTTACTTGTTTCTCAGTGCCCACTGCAGCTTCTGGTCACTAAGGTAAGGATGAGCAGCCATCCTCTTCTGCTCACTCCATACCCATTTTCAATGGACTTGATTGCTCCTACCTCAGTGTGTTTTCACTGAACATTAAAGGCGGTGAGAATGTAGGGAGCCTGCTTGGCAAATCATAGTACCTGTCGACTCTTGTGAGGGACTTCAGGCTGCCCCTCAGTGTACAATTCTATGCTGGAGCACACGATGTCGCTGTCCAGATACAAGGGGTGCCATCTAACAGCCCAGGCAGGCCCTTTAGTGCTCACACTGTCTGTCACGCCACTTGTCTCAGTAGTCTCGTTCTGTCAGTGGATGTGTGGCTAAGCTCTGTGCTGGTGGATCAGTGACGCTGCAGGCACCAAGATCAGAACTACACTCAAGCACTGATTCCTACTTTGTGTACAATAGCGCTGTATGTTGTGTTCATGGAGGCGACTCCAACAAGAATTTACCATGCTCGTTGGGATCTAGCAGCGTCCGGTATCTCACCCTATGGTACTCTTCTACCCAGAACACTGGGTAGCACTGCAACATAGAAGGGTTTGTCTCAGCAAGTCAATATTCTGCAAATAGGCATTAGACAGTTTAGTCAAGCCTCTTTTCCACAATTTCTTCAATGGTTGCTAAGGCTCTTATTTATGATCTTTGTTTATGGTCTATTTATGCCACTGCTGGTTACCCAATCCCACTCCTGGGGAACCTCCAGACAGTAGGATGCTCAACGATCTGCTGAAAGTGGCAGTTATCATGCAGCCAAAGATTTACATGCCGACCACGACCACCTTTTTGCACTCGCCATGCCCCACTGATCATTTTTGCCTCAACGCTGAAGCAACATGCCTCAAAAAGCCACAGTTGAGAAGGAGTACATACATGTTCTAAATACATTTTTAATAAATGTTTCACATATATGATTTGAAATGCTTATTATGATCAGATATGTGAAAAATATTTAAGAGGGTTGGGAGCAAAATTAATCACAACAATAGACGTATATAACAGGTAAGCCAGTTCTTCTCTACCCAGGGTAGAGCGTGTTTTGAGGATATTGGAACACGTGAGATAATTTGGTAAAACAATATCTTTAAGTTAATGCTAACCCTATGTTTTTTTCCTTTCTAACAACTGATTATTGGTTACATCTGTACAGTTCTCTCCATCTAAGGAATAAGCCAAATTCTTGAAACATGGTAAACGGAAATTCTGTCTCAGTCCGACAAACTGTCAAGAACAAGAACCGTGAAGAAAGCATTAGACTTTGTGAAAGCAAAACATAATAAAAAATTTATTTTTTTTAAAAACAGTTTTAGCACACTCGCCTTGACTTTCCCTCGTAAGTAGTCACGTTTAAGTAGTCACGTTTATTGCATAATCAGTGTACAAAAATAAACACTGTTGGAAAAATTTGTCCTGCCAAGGCTCTCAGTTGGTCAAACAAAATTTCAATTCCCTAAAATGATCTTCTCCTAGCATCTGTTTGTGGGCTCATGTCTGTGATAAAAAAAAACATGGACATTTCTCCTACCAACCACTGGCTCCTTTTAAAACCTGTGTCTTCCACACTAGTCTCTTAAGAAAGTTAAATATTTATATGGGCACTCTTCCTTTCAGATATGCCCCAGCTGCTTTCAATCAAGTTAATTTAAAATCTCCAAATATTACATTCTAGCTTAAGAAACATTTGTTAGGCCTTACTCCTGATGAAATTATAATTGGTCTGCTATCACAAGACTCTTTTTCAGCATCTCCAGGAAAGAGCACCACTTATTTTTTTACTTCATTACCTATTCGTTATTTTCTTACATCAAAAATGTCTGTTGTCCTTAGTACACAATTTATTTCATTTGTGTATGATGAGTTAGTCTCAAGCTGGTTCACTGCACATCCAGTTTCGCAGCCAAGTAATTCAGCTGTCCAAAATTAGTATGAGGCATTGCAAGAGTAGGCTCTATTTTCTGTAGCATCGAATGATGACAAATTGTGGTAACAAATTCTCATCATCATTGTACCTCTGAACCATCACCTCTTTCTTAGATGTAAAGAATTCCAAAAGCAACATTTTCTGGCATACTTGGCCATCATCGTTCAAACTCCCTCATCTGTTGGATACACTTGTTAGTTATGTGTCCACTGTTAGACCTAAGCTGTTCACTTTTAAGTCTTTTCCCTGCAAATGTGTCTGTTCATGAAGTCCTCGGTTGAGTTAAAAGACAAACACTCACTCAAGCTAATTTTGAAAATGTCCCTTGTCCAATTCAACAAATAAATCCCCAGTCCAGAATGGGACCTTTACAGTGCAGCTGTGTAGATATAAAACCACACTACCAGCATGATCTACTGAGTTCACAGCAGATGTTCCTATTTACCTCTTTTATAGTAGGTCTTCTGTGAGTTGTCACCACCATTGTTTTCCCTTAGTAAATGTACACATCCCCAGGATATGGCACTCAGATCTTTCTTGCTATTCAGGCAACTATTGCAGTCCTTAAGTAAAGGAGTTCTTTCTGCGAAACCCACAACCTTTCGTCCTTTGCTCCTCACCTTTGTGTTCAGTGTAAAGGCTATTTGTATCCATAGGCACAGAGTGCCAGCAGCTTGTTCACCAATATTTTCACTATTATTTCTCTTTACTGTGTCTATGGCTATACGTGCAGCAAAGAAAGGCCAGCTAGGTATACTCACTTCAGAACAGGTTGCTCAAACTCCTCAACCAATATAGTCCTGCGTCAATGGACTTGCCATTATCTATGGTGTCAGACGTGCCAGTCTTTGTTTTCAAGACTGTGGTGAAAAGAGATATTTTCACATTAGTTTTAGTTTATTTAAAATTGTATGGAGATCTCATTAAGAGATCAACAAATTGACATGTCTACCACAACATCCCATACAGTCAACTAGGAAAAAATAGGCTATGAATCTAAAAAGCTTTAAAAATTGAAAGGTTTATAACTATCAGACTCTGTTGGGAGGGGTGGGTATAAAGACTTAGTGAAGAGACATCAACCAAAGACGTCTTAGAGTTAACAGCATGGGGAAACTATAAGGACTTGTCTAATATCCCTAATCCCTTCCTTACCAAAGGTACAGATTGACTGAATCAACCACCAGACTTTCAAACTCACAATATTTTTCCAGAGAAGAACCCCCCCCTGCTCTAGGAATTAATTAAAAAAAGGTTTGTGTAAATGCTCTTGAAATGTAACAATTACTTTGGCAGTGTTCTCAGTACTGCTGACTCAGAAGCTCTGTTCAGATTGATAGTTTAACAGGACATTTTAATTCTTAAAAACTTGCAAAAGCCACATCTTTTTAGATTGTGGCTTTCTATGATACTTCTGTGGTTTTCGTAACAATTTCTCCAGGGATAACTCAAGAATTTGGGAGGCTTACTGAAATTATCAAAAACAGACCGCCAGGGAATGATTTGCAGCCATTTCCCTTTTTATCTCTCAGTGTAAGATATTCTGGCCAGCCTGAGCAAATTTCCTTTTTAGGAAAAATATCGAAATCTTGGCCACTGGGATTTTTTTTGTATTTGTTTTTTTTAAAAAAAATTCTATCTCTATTGTGACCCACTCTACCAGGTCAAAAATAGAGGACTGTTACTAACAGGAAACTTTGCAGGGCAGCCACATGTGATTAGGTGCACACATCCTGTAAGCACTAGTAATTTATTTTCTTCAAGATATTACTGCCTCCATGCTTATTGAATACAAAACAGAAAGCCAATAAAAAAACAATCAACACAAGGCTTGATTACCCACGACCCAAAAATAAGGATAGGTAGAATTATGAAACAGTCTTTCTAGATATTATAATCATGGGCCTATAAGTCCCTTACTCCAAACCGCAGTCCCGATCAGACGTACTCAACCATCGCCAGACCTTCACCCCGCAACAATACTTATACTGTCCACACATAACAGGACACTCATTGTAGGCTTTTTTCACCCATGAATGTGGCAATGTAACGTTCGGTTCCAAAGAAAATAAGGGCTCATCTGCCTCCTTAAAGCTGCCCCATAGCCTAGTCCCAAATCCTGGATTTGATAGGAAAAAAAGGTCTGGCAGGTCACATCCCCTGAGGCATCTTATGTTTGTTGCCCTTCCAAATGTCACCAATTGTGTAGGAGTGTAATACAATACAGAATTCAGCATCAAGTGTTTTATTTTTTTTAATCGAATCTGATTAACTTCCTAGGATACCCAAGGCTTTTTCCTAGGCTTTCAAGATACCCAGATCAAAATTCCACTTAGCTTTGAGTTTTACTAAAGTGTGTGGGGAATTGCTGTTGCTGTTTAATGGTCTATCAATTTTTGAGGTAGACTTCAATCTCATCGGGGCATGCAGAAAACTCTATTCTAGAGCGGGAATTCTTGCAGGGCATAGACTAGACTTAATAGAATTCCTTAAAGAAGGTGAAACTGAAAGTATTAAAAGTACTCAGCTGGTACCAAGCTGTACTCTGACTGGAATGATATCAAGCTTGATGACCGGTTTCGGAGGATCATTGTGCAAAATACATTTCATATTCCACGCCATGTGTTACTCGGGGCCAGCGTTTCCCTTTGATCAAAAGCATTTGGGTATTTCCAAGAGTTCGGTGTTGTGGGAATCACGTCACACTCTTTAGGCCCCACTCCCACCCCCTGCGCCTCCTCCTTCTTCTGTGTAGGCAAGTGGGATTCTGGGCTCAGACGTTCAGCCTGCATCAGCGCAATTTCCGGGAGTATTTCCTTCAAGAGACAACACTTAATGGATGCAGCCGAAATAAAATAAAATTTAGAACTCCAACCGTGAATCACCGAAAAAACAGGCAGTGTTAGGAGCACCTCCTATCTTAGATACTTGAGTAACAACATCTGTGTCTCCTATAATTTTACATCTTTCGACTGACAGTCTATAAAGTGAACAACAAATTATTAGTCATAATGCTTATATTCCCTCATATGCAAAGATGTGGTAATTTTGCACCAATCACTGCATTATCATTCACCAAAGATGTATTACACAATAAAAAAGGATACATGGGCAATTTATTGCACTGCTCTTCTAAATCCAGGGGATAATGAAAGTGATACAACTGTAAGTAAGGTAGAAATTAAAATGTTTTACACAAAACGAAAGCGATGAATTGCACTAATGGTCCTTGCAACTATTTTGTTTGGCACTGCAGCATCAGTCAACCTGTGAGAAACAGAGTCTCCAGAAGAGGATTATATGTCACTTCATCGCAGGCAGCTGCATCAGCAGCTGCTACACTGGGAGTACCATTACATTGCAACTTCAGAAGTAAGTTTATTTTTTATGCCTATATTTGTTTATTATAGTTTTTATCAAGCACTACTGGCCAACCAATTAGAGATCTTGCAGGGACAGTGTAGTGGGTGCAAATTGGGTTGGGGGAAATTGCAAGATGTAGCAGTCTGTCCCAGCCAGGCTTTTTGCTATGATGTCATAGAATAGTCGCACTAAAGAGGCTGCAGCAATGTCTATGTCTAGGTGTGCAGACATCCAGAGCCCGGGCGTACAGGCCAAACTGATCGTAGGCATCTGGCCAAATGAACTAAGGTAATGCTGCACCAAAGCTGCTCCCTGGACAGCAGTTATACGAATGCAAGGGTGAAAAAGTATGTCTTCAGGGATTTCCTGAATTTGAGGTAGTTTTTTAAAAGTCTTAGGTGGACGGGTAACAAATTCAAGAAGCAGAAGCCCCGGTAACAAAGGGAGCAGCAATCTTATCTTTTATATTGAAACTAATAGGAGGGGAACATGCCTCTGTTGGCAGACATGCAACTCCAAGTCAGATGCTAAAGCACAAAGAGGTTATTAATGATATTCAGAGTACGGTGTATAGTGCCTTATAGGTAAGACAGAATGTTGTAATGATCCCCTTTCCTTCACAATGAGCAATTGAAGAGATTGGGCGGCAAGGGTTTCGAAATTATGTAATTTTATGCCTAAAACAAGATGTGCTTCTTAATTTTGTATTCGTTCAAGATTAGCTGAGATGCATGGCTGAATCCTTCGCCGAGGCTTTACAGTTGTCGAGTGCAGGTCATGACCAAAGCAAGGATCAGGGCAATTTTCTGTAAACGGTAACAAGGCCATGATTTCTTTCAAAGGATGAAGGTGGACACATTTAGTTGTTCTGAATCCACCAGTGAATGTGAGAAAGGCTGGAATAGTCTTGAAAAGTTATTAGGGTCATCTTTAAGCAACAAATGGAGCTGGGTATTCTAAGCATCCATTTGGTAATCAATCTTGCATAAGTCCAGGACCGCTACCAAGGGGGCCATATATACATTAAACAATATTAGAGACAAGGTTGGACCATGACTTGTACCACTGTGGATGTAAGCTATTCTTGAGAGGAAAAAAAAGAGTCATGCAATGTAGTGACTCCAGATTTCAATATAGTAAAACGTACCTGCAGTGCAGTAACTCACAATGGACAGCACTCAATGTAGTAGGGGTATAACCAGAAAGGAGATTAAGAATACAAACCAGTTCCATTATGTCAAAAAAGGATGACTGCTCAACTGAAGGTATGAACTATGGTACCTACATTGTAGGGGTCTGTCCTGACTTGAGGTGAGGAAGATGGTCAGCTAAATAGTTTGTCTGAGTGGGAGATTAACCGCTCTGCTGGAACGGAGGAAAGTCTCAGGAAGGGTCGGGAGTAGAAGTATTAAGTTGGAAGGAACTTTGTGTCTGTACTTAAATAACCGAAGCAGTGAGATCAAAGATGAGATATCAGAGGAGCCAGCCTACTGAAAACCTTCAGAATCCGGGGACTGGTTGTTCCTGATGTGGTAGACGCTAGAAGGATGATACAAAGAAACTTTCTTGAACCTAAAATCCCAAATAAAAGCCATATTACAGAAGCCATCCTGTAACAGAAGAGGGGTCTTGCAGCTGTGATTGAAAGAGAGGAGCTCAGAAGATTACCATCGATTCCAAGGTGGCAAACTTCTCTCTCAGTAACATTTAAAGGTGGGGATAAATCTACCAAGGCTACTTTTTATTATTAAAAGAATATGTAGGTGCTCAGGCAAGGGAAATTGGTCGCCAAAGTATTCTGTGGCTGAAAATACAAACTCTGCTTGCATCAACTGTTTATTTTGTGCCAGACTCCTCTCTTACATTCAAAAACAGATCTCTATGAACACCATCCAGTTCCAGAGAACTGGTAGTCAGAGTTCTACATCTTGTACTTGTTACACTCAGGTCACAAACCTCAAGCACTAGCTACAACAGAGTGGAGGAGTTGTGGAGTGAAGGGTGGGAGATAAACGGAAGCAAGGCTTGACTAAGTCCTGGAAAGACTGGAGGTAAGAAAGATAAAAAACTGAGGCCTACCATGCTAAAAGATGGAAAGAGTTTTGTATCTATTCGTTTGGTGCGGAGCAAGAAAACAAGAAATGTTTGTTTTCGAATTGCCGAGATTATGCATGACGAAATACTTATGAAAATAAATCAAGGCAATGATGCTTCAAATTAAAGCACATAAAATAGAAATCTGTTTGATTAGGAGGGAAACCTTGGAGAATCTGAAAGCACCTTGAGCTTGCTCATCAATATTCTGCAAAGGAAAATATGTAACGGGCATATAAATAGAAGGATTCTCTGAAAGGGGGATTTATTAGGATGTCCACGAGGCCATCTTTTCGTTTCTGTGGGGTCATCAGAGCGTTTAACAATAATCCAAACAACACACTACAATCTGTTAAACCATTGCAGATTTGACATTGTGGACTCTCTCAACTGAAGCCCTTTTTGGCAAACATCTTCCAGAGTTGTATTAGTCTTTTCCAGATAGAAGGTACATAAAAGTGGCCCTGTCTAGTGAGCAAGTGTCAAACATTGGTTCACAGGAGCCTCAGCCGTGAAAGACTTTCAGGATAACCAAGAGCTAAGTAAATAATTCCATTTAAAATACAATTGAAGTAAAGTTTTCTCTTGTAGACAAGGCTCCAGCTCTTGCGACCCAAGCCTAGACATCATTTCTTTAAAATAAAACCTCATGTTGAACCTTTTTGTGGAGCCCTATAAGTAAAAAAAAAAAAAAGAAGAAGAAAACTGGCATTTCTATGAGCAAATATGCATATCCTCCGATTCTGCATTGATTCAAGGATGACAGCCGCGGCTAAAGGGTAAGTGGTGTTTCCAGTGTACATTATCAGACAGGCTGCTTCTGAACTGCTGCATACTAAACTCCTCTATGTTCAGACTGAGGGACACTGGGGAGAATGTTCCTGGGAGCATGTTTCTCTCTCACTTCGCAAGGTGCAGCCTGAGACCACAGCCGTGAGTTACTTTCTGCTACTTGAATCAATTACTCATTACATGACGTCTCTGATTTTGAAAATGGAACACAGTGCCACTTTTTTTAATCAAAAAATTTACCAAAGGAAACAACGAAATCAACATATATGTCATATCTGAGTATGGAAATTAATAGCAATATATAACTTTGATTTTCAGAAAATTCTAAAATGTCAGAATTTTAATGAATAAAAATGAATATCAGTTTGAGATACACTGCTCCGAAAATAACGATCATGCAAATGTGTGTGTGTGTGTCTATATATAGATCTATATATAGGCACACAAACATTTACACACACAACTTACCTTGAGTATCATTACTAAAACAATATATTTATTACTATAGCGCAAAGGTCAAAGTATTACTTAAGCTTATTAACATACAAGGTAAAACTGACAGAGAAAAACACTTTTTACTACTTCACCGACTTCATATAACAATTATTTTACAGAGAGAAACAACTCTCCTAATAGTCATGAGCTTTATTTAATGTCATTTACCACAATGCACAAAGGTATACCCTAGTATTCTAGGTTAGATATATTTTGATAGAACAAGTACACATGGAAAAATACCAGGCCTTACACTATGAATGCAGAAGTGCTAGCCCTAACAAGCTATTTATTACCAATGCAGATGGAGAGGAGTGGCGTCATGCCTCACTCACCCCTGAAATCAAGGAACCCTTAGAACATGTTTTTTTTTGTCCCCAGTATCTGGCTCGCAGGAGGGCCCTGATTCTCCCAATATGTTGAAATTTTGAGGACCAGGGATTTTAGAACTGTTCTTAGAATACGTACAGAAAATCTGGCATATCCAATTGTATTTGCTGCCTCCGGGTTCTTTGTATATATGTGGAGCCAGAGATCGGAAGAGGTTGCGTCTCTGCTCTTGGACCATGCTAGGGTTAACTGTGCTCCTTGCTGTTGGCTGCTGTTTAGATGAGTAGGGATTTGTTTTTCTTTTACTAAGTATTTATTCCTTATATTGTCTTCCTATTTCAGAGGGTTGGATTAATTTTAAAAATGGAATTCTCTTATTATGTATATATGTTTTTATCTTGTTCTTTGGTATTTATTTCATATTATGAATGGTGATGTACTAATTATTTGTGTGTACCCTTCTAGGGCTTTTAGATATTTATATGAGGTTTTAGCATTTTTATGTTTTGACGTTGGATGATTGTACTTTTATGAGCAATGGGCGTAAAAGTATGATGACGACCCACTAGAGGTTTATTCTTTTGATAGTCATGGTCTCTCGTCACACTCAAAAATAGTAGTAAAAAGCATACTACACGGTGCGTTTGCATAGATACTATCTATAACACAGGGCCCACAGTATTTGTGCAGCTATTGTTTCCACTGAAAAGGGCATTTTTTGGCTAATATGTTTGGTGCCTTTCAATTAACGTGCACACAATTTTCCAATAAAAAGTACATCCGCTATGAGCTTTTCCTGCCACGTTTTGTGCATCTGGGGTGGGTGTGTGTGTGTGTGTGTGTGTGTGTGTGTGTGTGTGTGTGTGTGTGTGTGTGTGTGTGGGGGTGTGGGTGTGTGTTCCTGAAAGTAACATTTCAGCTCTTGTCGGATATTTTGCTTCTTGATTATCAGTTTTTTGTGCTTTTCTCTGTGTTAATGGGCATCATCATTAGGGTTCAAACCCAAACCACGGCCTGGTCCGGGCTGGATACCACAAACAACCCTAGCAAAAGTGATCAAACCAGCCCCACTCTGCAGGGTGCCCCAACACGAATGACCTACCACTCTGCTCGAGTAGTAGAATGGTCATTCTAGCCCTGACCCCCACCTAGAAATCATCAACAAGCTAGTTCATCTGTCAAAACCTGCAAAACAAAGACATTCCAAGTAAAAGGAAGAACTGAATTACTGTTAGAACTATAGACAATTAAATCTGACTCATCGCTTCATAAGCACATGAGCTGCTTTTTCCCACATGGCCGGGCATGGCATTAACAAAAATATCCTTCAGGTTTGGGACTACATCAGAAATTCTGCATCAATGATCATATGGCCAGCAATGAAACAACAACAGCCGACCACATTCAAAATCCTTCAAAACCCATTTAAGGCTGCCAGTAGGGGGTAAATTAAAACTTATGCATTAAGAAACTAATAATTTGAAAAAATTTAAAGGAGCACTGAACCCTGAAGTTAGCAAGCGCTGTAATGACTATAAATGTTTTTGTACAGTTTAGCAACAAGTTCATAAAAAAATCTGAAACCATGCTATTTACAATAAATCAGTGGCCTGCTAAATTCAACATTCACGTTAGAGTGGCAACAATCTAGACTGTGAAGAAATGTTTTAAATCGTAAAGCTGTCTTAGTTCTAAACGGCTGAGATATCACTATATTTTTTTTGTTACTACAACCAAATCCAACTGTTTACACAAAACACGGGTTTGATTGGCCACCAACAACATTGTTTTCTGAGATACTTGAAGCAAGTAACGAAATTAGAGCGAAATGACACTGTTTTAACCAGGGTCAAGGGATAGTGAGACGGGACTACACTGGCAACATGAGTGGCGCTATAGGGTGCTGGAGAGTGCAGTCAGTGAGGTTCATGGGCTACCGCAGTCAGTACTGGGGCTCATCACTGCAGAAGGCCTGGGGTGGGAGGGAGGGCGCTTTCTAGACGACAATGTGGTATGAAATAGTGTTGATAATCTATTGGGGCTGGAAGCAAACACGAGGTCTGTAGGAAAGGCAGAAATTATCAAAGGTGGACAAAAAGACTTAACATAGATAATTATAAAGTCAGTCATTTAGAGTGGCAAATCGTTGGGTGCCCGTACAAAGTGAGGAAAAGTTGAGCAAAGCCATCACACAGAAGAGGGGCACCGTGGGTATCATAGCCTAAGACTTCAAGTTTGCTTAACACTAATAAGGCAGGGGTCATCATGGTGAAAAGAAAAGTTCAATGGGCAGAAAAACGCCTTATTGTTGTGTAAATCAACTCTGAGGGCTCTGCACTGAGTTCAAAGGGACGGAGATAGTAGAGACTGTCATTTGGGTAAGGTAGCAAGTGGGAGGTGTTGGGACATAAATATGCACAGTCTGGAATAAGGAATTACAGGGGATAACAGAAAGATGTTTAAACAGAACAGTGTAATAAAAGCAGTAAGGGGTGTTGCAAATGGGACTGTTGTGAAAATCAGGTGTAACAAATGCTCTTCGCATGGAGAGACTGCATGAAACAGTCTTTGGCTTTAATATGATCATGGGGAATGGGAAACAATTGTATTGCAAAATGTACATCGTACTTACTACCCCATATGCGGTTGCCTACATGGGTAGCGCGCTACACTTTGTTGAGTGCGTGGTTGGAGGGGCGTTGTCTTTGTTTTGATCCTGTGTGAGAAGAGTTTTCATGTGGTGCAGGTATTGAGTTTTGGACCGGAATGTTAAGCAGTGTGATGGATGAATAGTGTAAGAGACAGGTGCACAGTTTATGGTTTTCAGTAAGCTGGAAGCTTTGAGCAGCTCTGCAGGTCCGTTTATGGCAGTGCTTTTTGGGGCATGTACAGCCAAGTACTGAGTACCTGCACTTCTTCATTTTGAGAAGGAAAGTACCTGCACTTCTCAACAGAGTTACAATACTTTAAGCTGGAGAGTACCTGCAATTCTCAGATACAAGCAACTCCTCTGGTATTGGTTATCTGCACTTCTATTTTTCCATTTCAAGAAATGCTTTATAGCATTTATTTTAAATGATAGCAATCAAAAACACTGGCAAAACCAATATATGTATCCCTAAAACGTCCAAGTTACTGGCTTTACCAAAACCTAAAAAGGACTTTGACACGCATGATTTATGACCACATCATGAGAGCAGAAAGACAGAGCGAGAATACTGTAGACTGTGTCACAAATCCCAGGGAACAAGTAACCATAAATGACCCTGGATACGTGCTGGCAATTGTAAATAGTTACTCATGGAAGTCACAAACTGGGGAAAAGGAGTGCTAGAAAGGGTCCCCTCACATGACAAAGTAAGGAGAAGCAGAATCCATCACAGTGAATCTGTGGTTTGCCAGTACATATGGTTTTTTTTGTTGGTTACAATGTCTGCCCCCCATTACATCACGGAAACATATTACTATTTCTGACTGACTGTATTAGCTTCGAACAGACCATATTTGTATTCCGTTTATGGCCATAAAGCACAGACTGCAGACATCTGTGTGTATATGTAACAAGTCTCAGATGGTAACACATGTAAGATAGCTGAGGTGGGTAATGCACTTGCAAAAGACATATGTGCAACTTCTGGTCAAATGTTTGAATAGTCATAAAAAGAGGATAAATGTATGATGTGCCTGCTGCATCGCACTGCATTTACCTGTAGATCACTGATTTACATTCTACTTCAGGTAGCTGAATGGGTTAACACCCTTATTCTAGAGATTCTTTCCTGAAGGGCACATCACATTTTACAACCCTACTAAAATAACTCAAGGGGTTATGCATCTGCTGCAAGCATCTGCAAATAACTTGATAGGCATACATTTGAATCCTTGGAGATTTTACCTATATTTTTTGTCTCAAGATGAATAAACATACGTTCCAAAACCTCATCAGATGGTATATGTGTAGTGTGTAAATAGCCATTCACGTAGTAACACGCCTAAACCAATATCCGTAACATGAATAGAGAGGTATAGAAAAAATCCCTTCACATGGTTTATGTCTTTGCCAACTTGTGCGGTGAACAAGTTCACCTTAGGTGGTGTACTGCTAAGTTATGAATCTTTTGAATGAGAACACTAAATCCCAATCAAGACAACTCATAAATAAAGAATTGCTGATTGTTATTTATGTGAGGCATTTAGAGCTAGCCACTGGACGGGGAAAGTCTCCAATCCTTCCTCCCACCACTGCTGAGGACCCTGCTGCTAATGGGACACAAAGTGTGAAGACATTGCAGCAAATGCCCTGGTGTCAATAAGATAAACCAAAACAGTAGGGGTAATATCCCATCCTGGAGTCCACTTCCAGAATAAAATGAGCTGCTGGAATCAGAATACGGACAATTCACACTCCACTACCACATCCTTGAGGATGAGCTTTCCCCCCCCAGTAAAAATACAATGTATGAGAAAGCCTTTGCTGGGAAAAGCAACTGCGCAGAACTACACAGGAAGAATGGCAGAAGCCAGGGGGTCACTAATCAATGAAGCTAGATTAGTCTGCTAATATTAAACTTCCCTTAAATGATAACTTGGCAGAAGGTGGTAAAACAGCCCACTTACACAAACGCAGGATTATGGCAACTGTTGGGATAGAAAAGTTCTCTACATGGTGAGAGAGGTGTATCCCTGCCGTGAGTGTCCAGCTGTGTTGTTGTCTGGATCCTTACTGCTGATTTATTGTGATAGGCGAACCTGTATCACGCATGTGCGCCATTACATACACCTCTTTACGGACTGTGGCCTTCAGGGGGAAGAAGAAAGAGGAGGGATGCACATTTCACAAAGAAGCAGAACCCCAACATAAAACTTCAAAGACCCAGACACTAAATTACATTTTAACAGGAGCAGCTCCTCCGTTATGGAGGGGGGAGCCTTGTTCCCCCAAACCACCTAGCAGCAGGAGCTGCAAAACTTTTACAAGAAAACGATAATAAACTATCCATGGGCGATGACCGGGACTGAGGGGGAGTGCACATCACTCCCCCTCTCTGCGCATGTATGTTTATCCGGCCATCTCGGGCCACTAAACACACATACGCACTAGGCTCTCTCCAACCCAGCACTGTGTAGCCGGGTTGAAGACAGCAGGCAGAGACTTCCACTCTGTCTCGGAGTGCCCTGGCTGAGCGCTCCTTCGAATCCTAACACTGCTTTCATGCTGCCACCAGCATGAAATCAGCGTTAGGGCTGGACACAGGGCAGGCTGGGAGCCGGTGCCTGCTGTGGGGGAGAAGAGAGGAGAGCGTAGGGTACATTTGTTTTCCCTCCCAAAAGCTGCCACTGCATTTTATGTCTAGAAAAGAACCAAAAGTAGGTGAGTTTGAGACTCTAAACTTTGTCATCTGCTGAGCTGCCAGTCATGGTGCATGAGAAGAGGAAGCTCTGCAAGACTTTTGCCTGTGACCAGGACTAGGGGACCAGCTTGCTAGCCTCCCTGCTGGGTGAGTGGACATCACCAAGGGAAATCAAGATCACCTGCTCTGTAACCTGGAACACCAGTGCCTGCCTGCTCGCCAAAATCTGTGTGCCAATGAGGGAGAGGAGCACGTTGATGGAAGCGTGATCCAGAGGGGAGCCCAGATGTGGCGGCCTCTTGAGTAAGGTGTGAGGAACTGTGCTGCACAGATCGGACCATTGCGCCACGTGAAGCATAGGGAAATCGACCACAACGTATGCAGGAGGGGCCTCAGTGACAAGGAGCGGAAGGAGAAACCTGCTCTTGCACCAATTGGGCCGTCGCACGTGTGCAGAGGATTATATCAGTGACCTTTATTTGCCAGGAAGGGCCACCTTGAACTAAGTTTCAGAGAGGTGGGAGAAGGCACCTTTGCCACCTATCAGGCCATTGACCGTGTGCTGTGTGATTTCTGCAAACCCCAATGCCAAGAGAGACCTCCAAGAAAGCCAATTTGAGGCCACAGTGACCGGACCTGTGGAGTCCGTTGGAGTGACCCCATATGTCAGGAGTCGCCGTTCACGATGCTGAGGCCGGAAGTTTGTGTCACATCTGCAACTAAGATGGGATCTGTCCATATGAGGGAGACTTTACCTGAGCAGGCCCGAGGACAGAGAGGATGCTGTCATAGCAAGGCGACAATCCCATCCTCGAGGAAGGAGATAAAGACTTAACGCATCTTCGCTGGACCCAGAGAAACTCCAATCATCAGGACTGCTGGTAGGTGGAACTCAGGAGAGATAGACACTAGGAGCTTGCCAGGAGATCCACGTGTGACTATGTGCAGCCTGACTTTTCCAATCCGGACCAGGACCGCACTGCACCACTGACAAGTTGTATACTGCTGAGAGCAGCGCGTTGGTGGAAGCGCGATCCAGTGTGAGGCCAGACGTAGGGTTCTCCTGAGCAAGGTGTGAGGAACTGTGCTGCACTGATTGGACTGTTACTCCCTTGTGAAGCATAGGGAAATCGACAACAACGTATGCCAGGAGAGGCCTCGGTGGCAAGGAGTGGAAGGAGAAA
The DNA here is from genome assembly GCF_031143425.1 of Pleurodeles waltl. Lineage (NCBI taxonomy): Eukaryota > Metazoa > Chordata > Amphibia > Caudata > Salamandridae > Pleurodeles > Pleurodeles waltl. The sequence goes on from NC_090447.1 coordinate 811,684,761, forward strand.
CCCGCTCTTGAACTGATTGGGCCGTCGCCCGTGTGCAGAGGATTATATCAATGATCCTATATACCAGTAAGGGCCACATTGAACTAAGTTTCGGAGTGGTGGGAGAAGGTCCCTCTGCCACCAATCAGGCCATTACCCGTGTGCTGTATGGTTCCTGCAAGCCCCAATGCCAGGAGAGACCTCAGAGGAAGCCAAATTAAGGCCACAGTGACCGGACCTGTGGAGTCCGTTGGAGTGACCCCGTATGTCAGGCGGGGTCACTCACAATGCTGAGGCCGGAAGTTTGGGTCTCTGCCCATGCCTTGGGAAATTGCTGCTGCAACCAAGATGGGATCTGTTCGTATGAGGGAGACTGAACCTTAGCTAGCCTGAGGACAGAGAGGATGCCATCCAGGCAAGGCGACAATCCCATTCCCGAGGAAGGAGATAAAGACTTAGCGCATCTTGACTGGACCAAGAGCAACTCCAATCATCAGGACTGCTGATTAGTGGAGCTCAGGAGAGGGAAGGAGAAGGAAGTGGAGAGAGAGAGAGAGCGAGAGAGAGAGAGAGCAAGAGAGGAGGGAGGAGAGAGGAGAGTGGGGAAGAGGGAGGATGGGGAGGGGGAGGGGAGAGAGAGAGAGAGAGAGAGACTAGGAGCCTGCTAGGAGCTGTACGACTTTGCCAATACGGACCAGGACGATGCTGCACCACTGACAAGTTGTGACTGCTGAAGAGAGTTAAGTTGAGAACTGGGCCTTTTGGGACCCTGTGGGATATACCACCAGTATTCTGCAACCCCATTCACTCTAAGTGACTACACCGTGTGAGCAGAGTCCAAAAGGGAAGAAACTCTTGAGCATGGCCTAATAGTTTACATTCCCTGGATGCGGTCATAAGGGAATGAGGAATAACATCACACCTGTTATGAGAGAGTTAGGTATATACAGCAGTGCCTGACAACTCCTAGAGTCCCTACCTCTAAGAAGTGTAAAATGCTTTTTGAATGTTGTTCACCATTGCATGTGTAGAGTTAAGAGTTAAATTACTTATTTTTTCCTAAAATAAGTATTTTACTGGCCATTGATTTACTGGATGTGTGCTTGCACATTGTTATGAGTCGTGCTCACTGATCTGAGCTTCCCCTAAAGAAGCCCTGACTGCTTGAGCTACACTACCCAACTGAGTGTCAGGTGCAGAAGGGGCTGCATGACCCAGTTGAGCACGGCCCACAGTAGGATGGGCCTCGGGCATCAGGAGTAAACTGCCTCAACCACCTCAGTTGGGTCCAGAGACCATGGGTGCCCCATTCAACTCTTGGGATCAATCAAGTCTGCCCTGTAGGTCAAAGATAGAGGTTAGCGTGTAGCTGCCAAATGACTTCAGTGAAGGGAGCGCACAAGACCTATCCTTGCCTAAATCGGGGGACGCTAACTTCTGTTTTTGACCTATGGGGAAGAGTTGATTGATCCTTAAGGTAGGACGATCAATTTTAACCATTGTACTACCTACGGTTTTCCTGTGGAATACCTACACTTCACTTACAGTTTGGATGTGAGGTAGGGATACACCCTTCCCATTTCTAGGCCCTGAAGCATCACCGTGGATCATTGTTGGGTCATAGGGTGCAAAACATGTCGACCTGATATAAGGCTACATTGGGACATAACACCCCCACAGCAGCCGTGAACCACTCTTTGTTTTTTTCAATCCTGCTAATGGAGCCATCACATTAAAATTTAACCTGGCATCCCTTAGTTTTATTTTCCTTCACCTTTACACACACTATCACTCCACTCCACCCCACCCTACACATCTAGGATGCCCTCACTCTTACATTTTTCATCATACAGCAAGATATTTAAAAAAAACTCTCTGCTAAGGTGACCCTTAGTGGGGCCTGTGGGGGCACTACAGTGCCGGCTGAATGAGGAGCTCACCCGATGATGAAGCATGACATTCTCAGAGATGTGTGAGGGCACCAAGAGATACTCTCTAGGTTTTCCTCCTTTTGTTTCGTCCACTGCTATTTTTTTCTTTTTCTGGTAGGAACAACACCTCCAATATTTGTTGCATTAACAATTTCCGAGCCTATTTACTGGACCTTGATTGGCACTAGTCCCTCCCACTTCTTTTTTAAGTAGAGGGAAGTGGCATATAGGACAGAAATGGCACAGAGGGGAGTAGAATGGCGCATAATGGATTGGCACAGACTGGAGTGGCTTAGTGTAGCAAGGCATAAGGTGCAGTGGTGTAAAGTCGAGTGATGTAAAGTAGCACGGAGTGATGCAGAGCAGTACAGTTGTGAGTGTAAGTAATTAAAGCCTCAGAGAGGGCAGATTGGGTGAAAGCACCATAAATAACAAGCTGTATGTCTATGTTAAAAGCAAGAACGCACATTGCACGTCCAGAACATATTTATTTGATGTGAATACAGATTTATTTATTTTCACATCTAAACTGAAATTTAAAAAATAGATACTGAGATGGCAAATAATATTGACACAAATTATAAAACGTGATAAACTATCAACACGCTTCATATTTGGGAATGTACTGATATGTCGATTAGTTCAATATTTGATAAAGTAATATTATGATCAGTGTTTTGAAAGAAGAAAGGTTTCAGATAAAATGTCTATATTTAAACCATAACTTACGCACGTAATAATATTATTTGTAAGGTGTAACTTAGGTGACAAAAGATTTGATTCCATTCAGCATGCATAATTCATTAACTTTATAAATTTCTTTAGCATTAACTGCCCTGAAAATGAGAAATAATGTTGCACAATATTTACACGAAAAGGATTTGTGAATGTAACAAAAGGATTTTAACTGATTACAAAAAGAAGGACTAATATTTATTTTCAACAGGTTTCTGTTGTTGAAACATTATATGTTTTGAGCTAAATTTGTTTTCTCATACCAGCGATTTAATATATTCCGCCCTACTAATTATACCAATCTGCACCACCGAACAGTTACAATGATGATGCACACTAAAAACAAATCAAAAAGTTCTGTATGCTTTCCAAGACAACCCACTCAGACCTCGCCATAAAATGTGTTAGTCTACCCAATAAAATGCACCACAGGTGCTCACAAAACATTAGCGCAACTAGATTTCACTACCCGTTGACTTCATAGTAGTAGAACTTGAAATACAGGTGCCGAGATAGGTCCCTACCACGGCCTCCTCTTCTGTTCTTGATGGCCTCCATCACCCAGCATAAAACTCCAACCAGCTTAAAAAACATAAAACTAAATAAAAATGCCTAAGTGGCAAGCTTGGATGCTGCAGAGGTCTAGGAGGAGAGAGTAAAAGGAGGAGTAAAACCTGTAGGAGAGGAAGACAGCAGGGTATGGAGAACAACCAGAAAGAGCAGCCTCAAAAGGAGGGCAAGGGCCAGGAGAATTGCCATTATGAGTATCACAAGCACCAGGAAGACTAGGACAAAAAAAGCTGGGATGACCGTGTGACAAAGAGAAAGAGAACCAAGACTTGGGTGATCAGAATAAGGAGGCGAGAGCAGGCAGCAGAAGAAGAAGAACAGGCTGCAGTGGCAATAGAACCAGGTAAGAAGGATCAGGAAAAGGTGAACAGGCAGGCTAGAAGGAGCAGGACCCCAGCAGAGAAGCAGGTCTAGGAACAGAAAAGAAAGGAAGAGAACCAGGGAGTGGAGGAGCACAGGAACAAGGACCACCACAAGGCGGAGGAAGATGCCAGTGTGATGCTACGTCACACATACAAGGTCACACCCATAGTTAAGGAGGTCATGCACTTTTTTATTTATTTAATTCTTTAGATTTCCTGTTACAACAAATATTAGAGTACAACAAAGATGTAGCCCGTCTCCAAGCACAGTATGCATACAAGTAAACACATAGTATACATGTTGCAGGTTAACAAGCCTTTTAAGAAAGTAGTAACAAATGTAGGAGACAGAGAAAGAAGCGAGAAAGTAAGGCGAAGACTATAAAGCAGTCACTTGCATGTGCAAGTGTCTATTCGTATGTCTATAAGGACAGGGCTAGGAAGTTCTATCAAGTGGATTTGCAAAGCTCAATGTTCATGAGGGTGCTAGGGGCAGTGCACAACGTCAGCGAGCCAATCTGCTACAAGCAGCACATGTGCCCCATCGCATTGCCACCATGCGCTTAGCAAGCAGTAAAACAATTGCTATTAGTTGGCAAGTTTCGGTAGCAACATCTTCAATATATCCCAGCAGCGCTATCACAGGGGCACACGCTCAAGTTGGTTTCCCTTAACGTCTCAAATTTTGGCAAATATTTCAGTCCAGTAATCAAAGATTTTCAGGCAATTCCAGGCAAGATGTCAAATCTGCAGCGCGATAGGAACACCGTAGGCAGTGTGCATCAGCAATCAGGCCCATGCTGTGTAAGAGCACAGGGGTGTAGTATAGCCGATGTCGGGGCCCTTCAGTTGGGGGAGAGAATGTGTGCATTTGCACAGCAATATCGCCATTGTTCATCTGTGAGAGCTGGCGTTATAGCTCAATCCCACGCCATCTTACTCTTTGTGGAGTGCATACTGGTGCTGTAGTCTGCATTTCAGCGTAAAGCCACGTTATCATTTTACGAGGGGGTGGATTAGTCAGCGTCATCCGGAGCGACTGGAATGTAGGTGGGGCCTCGGGAAATGTTCCATATGACACACGATGTACTGCTCGAAGTTGATGGTATTTAAATATATCAAGGAGATTTGTATTGTATTGTATTCTGAAAGAGCCTGCTGTACCGTAATAAAGGTGCCATCACCGATAGTTGTCAAGTTCAGGTTGCGCCACCGAGTGTGGGTGGGTTCCTGAATCGGCAGTAAGAGGCCAATCACCCTTAGAAACATGCAACATTTTTCAACCGGCTGAAAGGATTGTTTAAAACACAAACTCGTGCATTTTTACATTCTATGGCAGGAGCGGAGGCTTGGATTATGCTTCTCCCTTCTTTTCTGTTTATTAATAAAACAAAACACAGCAGCCAATCAAAACGTACTCATAAAAAAAAACTACAAATCCCAAAAGTCCGAGCTGACATCTGTTCCTTTACGTCAACTCCGATGTATCAGCATAATCCTAGCCACTGTGTCCTTAAAAGAATTGAACATTCTTTACGCGAATGCTACAAAATGTTACATTCTCATTCCAATGTTGTGACCAGTATCTCTGTTAAGTAGGTGGCATGAATTACTGGCCAACAAAATGAAGAAATGACTTGCCCACTCTGTCGATCATCCTGCCATCCACATGAGAGAGCGTAGCTTATATAATCTATATTAACATGAAACTATAATGATCATTTTGCTTAAATGTGCACTTGAAATATGACCACGTGGAGTGGCCGCCAATGTATACATAGACTAATAATAATGACTAAAATGTTTATATTATGTTTAAATAAGTTTGTACTAATGATTGCGTTAAAATCCTCACAGGCCTTAAGTTAGCATGAGCCGAAGCTTAGCTGCTTGGCTCTCATATTAAGTGTATTTTTCTATTTTGCAGTGTGCTGACTCATAAAAGGACACAACCTTATTATTATTTTCTCCTCCAAGCTAAAAGACGAATGTAACCATGTTAGATCTGTTCTCAGGCATACTTTTCCTTGCTCGTGGAATAAATGTTAAAATAAACCGAAACAGTGTAGATTAATGTAATGAACAAGGTCATTCAAACCGGTGAAGACAATGGAGCTGCTGACCAAAAGATGTGCAAAGAATTACAGAAAGATGAAATCATATGGGATGTGCCACCTCTGAAGACGTCAATTATGAAGACCAATCAAAGACTTGTAAAATAATATGGGGTGAAGAGTTAGGTTAAAGATAGTGGGGTATAACATATGACCAATAGAATTTGGGGTGAATGTACAATGGAAAAGGGATAAAAACCCATGTCACAGGAGTCATTTAGGTGGGTTAGGGAATGCTATTGATTTTATCCAGAAACTCTGTCACTCTGTTTGGTGACTTGTTGGTTTACTTAAAACCATCCTCGCCCTTAGAATTGTCCCATTTTACACTTTACCTCCTTATGAGGGAAGTGCCCTTTCTGCCCCAGAGCTGAATTCTGACTAATGACGAATTGGCTGATGTCCTGAAGTCGAAGACTGAACCTGTGTGTTGACCTAAACCTTGGAGGGTAATTATGACAATGCATTTGTGATTTGTCTGTTTGCTTTTCCTTTCTAGGTACCAACTGCTTACTTTTGACAGAGACCATAGATAGATGTTTTCCAAATTGGTGTTCTAAATTGTTTTGCATGAAGCTCAACATGCTAATGCTGATCAGTGGTTAGGACAGGTATTCACTAAACTGATGCAAATAGACAAACAACCGAATCTATGCTTTGTTGAACTGACGCATTATTGACACTCTCTTGAATTTAATCTATGTTCACGCTCTGTTATGTTTTGATGTTTGTGATTCTTGCTCTAATGAAATCTTACCAAAGTTGCCATATCGTGACTATGCTATTATGTTTCTTGATGTTGAGATTAACGCACCTGCTTTTAGACTGTAGTTAATAGGGAATAAAACTTATAAAAAATTCTACTAAACTGGTGTGGTTATTCATGGCAGCAAGGTCATGGTAGAGTCTTGAATTGATTAATGCCTTTGACTAAAGTGAAATGTATTGTGATAAATATTGATGACATTATTGACGTATTGATAGATATATTGATTAGCTATCTCGTCCTAAGGTGTCTCTCAACTGGGTCAAAAGATTCATCGGCCTAAAACGAGTCCTGATGTGTAATAAAGCACACACGATGAGTTGCTTAAAATGACCAGAAATACTGCTGTTCACCCAAGGAAACAAAGAAGCATTCTCTAAGGCGCTAAGGAAAGAGGGCGTCAAGGTCTGCTTTGGGAAACGAGGCTGGGGATCCATTACATTTTATTTTGGACTGAAGGACGGCATGGTTTGTGATGGCCCAAAGTGCCACCGCGCTGTTTACCTCCTCTTCAGAGTAAAGCGGCACCGCTAATGAACGAGTCAACAGAACTGTTTACCTTGAGCCTCTCGCTCCTTTACACTTAAGTACATTCATCCCGTGTATTCCACCCGCTCGTTCAATGGGGTTCCCTCCCGCCCTCCCGCCCCCTGACCGAACGTGGCTTCTTTGCTTGTCACTTGAGGCTTGACCTAACTCCACTCAGCCTAGTAGCAGAAAAACTAGTTAAATCCTCATTACACTAAAAAGACGTGTGGGACAGCCGAGGTCCATTGAATTCGCCAGTGAATGCCGGCCTGACAGGCTCGCTGGCCGTGCCTGCGCCGGTGGGGGTGGGCGGACGGCCCCCGAGAGCCATTCATCAGGACCGCAACACCTCCCATCTGCGCAACTGCTCCTGCTCGCGCCCGGTGTCAACTGATAAGCTGCAGTTTGACAACCCGAGTCTTCAAAGTCCGGCCAATTTAGAAGGGCATAAAACTGACAAACACAGATGGTCCCCATTATCTCGGGCAGAACGGTCATAGATTTGAAAATGGTTTCAACAGAAATATGAACTACTCAGAACTTTATCTTTAATTAAGCACTGTGTGTGTGTCGAACACGACAAATCCGTTAAAAAAGAAAATAAAAGAATAATGTTTTAAACAGGACACATGCTAATGCCGTTTACGTTTGATCGCGATATAAAGAACAGGTGTTGCCACTGTATCTCTTAATCAACTGCATTTTGTCAACATCCGAAGGATAAAAGACAGACCACCAGGCCACACAAGAAGAACGAGTGGTGTGCTTTCAAGTTAGCCCAGCGTATTTGCAGAGGGTGCAACAAAAAATTGAAATGTTGGGGGTGGGATGTTGTTAATTTTATTTTGTTGTTTAATTTTCATTCCTTTAACAAGTTTTCGCACGACCAAATGACGCAGCAGCACGCCGCTAACATCAACCAGGGAGGTGAGAAATAATGAAACAGAAGATGTAGGAGAGGTAATGTAAACGTGGGGGGGAGAGAAAGAGGCGATGTGGTCCCTGCGGCTAAACCCTCAACTTCGGAGCGAAGAGTAAACTGTTATACTCCCGTCTCACTACTTTAAAAAAGTGTGAGATCCTGGGCAAATTCTGCACGCACCTCCTTGGCTGACAACATTCTGAAATAAAATGTGTCTCAATTAGATGTGTGTTACCTCATCTAGATCACGTGCACTGGGGAAATTAATTGTTTTTCTTTTTGGAGGCTTTGTAAATTACAAAGCCTCCACAAAAAGCGCTACAAACCACTTTTCAGTAGGCCACAGGCGCTTTGGGAAACATAGTGGAGAGGATAGCAGTACAACTAGAGGTGATGCGACTGGTCGATCAGCCAGCAAACAGACGAGTGCTGGCGTGGTCACCACTGTCCAATATTGTATCTCTGCAAACAATAAATATAGAAAACTCCTCAAAATTCAATGACATGACCTCGGAAGTATGCAAAGCTGAGGCAGGCGCGATTCCGACCTGAGGCTGCCGCCTGCATATTGAACCCAAATCTTTGCCGCGAGTGCGGAACTCAAAGAGCTACCTCAACGGATTACTGACTCTTACCTTGATAGCTCTTGGATAACTGAATGCATTTTCATCAACTATAATTTAAATAAATGTGCTTCGGAACATCGATGATTCCCCTTAAGAGTAAAGGGCGTGCGTGCGAAACAGACAGGCGCAGAAAGACAGAGCTAGGGAGACAGCGAGGGAGAGAGAGAACCACCAAATAAAGGCAGAGTGGCCGAGAGACAGAGACAGAACGTTACGCACAGGAACAGATCTTTCTGGTTTTTAATGGTCAGGAATATACAACATAAGCCGTGTTCTCTACAATGAGTTTTTGCTTAGGGAAGTGAGCGGCACCCCCTAAAAAATGCATTATTTAGTAAATGGTTGGGTACAAGTACTTTCAGTCGGGTAATGTGAAGTGTGTCTGATTTCACATGGAACTTTCACATGCCCACACGAACAATAAAACACCCACTCTCCGGTCTGTCATGAAGCCCTTAAACTGTTTAGTTTGAAAAATATTGCGTTTTAATTACTGCTAACAATCCACACTTCTTTCTTCCCACTGCACCTTAAGAAACCCTCATGTTCTGCTTATCATATGTTTCAACAAATCTTCCCAGAGTGATTGTTGGAAGATCCCCCCTAATCTTAACGACAAAGCTACGCACCGAGTGTGCTAAGTACCCCGAGAAAACGTTCCATTCCGCAGAAATCACTGGAAAGGCGGAGAGGAGTTAAAAGAGTAAACGTGGTACTTATTATGAAACACAAATTGGAGGTTCTATATATTCATGAGCGAACACAACTGTTTCAACAAGGTCGAGTGACCAGTAATATAACAGTTTTTGTTTTCCGTTCCTACTGTACACAGTGACGGCTGGGCTAATACAACGTTACAAGCTTCGCTGACACAGTTTATACTAATGGTCATTACAAATTGACCTCGTACATTAACATACAATAACGTCGATTGATAGACACAGAGGAGCTCTGCAGATGTTTTAACAAAGACATCACCAACAACGAAATTTGAATGGAAAAAGTGGTGAAACAGAAGATATTTTTTAGATCATAATAATAATAAACACAAATATTTAACGGAAACATTTCTTCTCTATTGCCATTCAAAGAAGGGGTGGGAATAGCAGAAATCCCTCTTATACACCAACTAAAATAGAACACACAGCAAGCAGTGTTACTTCAGTCGCTTCGGAAGAAGTAAGAACTATAAGCAGAGGTTGCGGCAAACAAACAAGGGCAAGCAAATAGCACTGCCTGAATGACAACACTTGTAACTATTTTGGAAATACAACACACCTCTCCAATATAGTGAGAAGAAAAATGGAAATGAACAGTGTAAATGCCATAGAAACATGACACTTCTAAAGACCACTGGATAACCAAGAAAAAGCCCCCAGCACCTGACTGATCAATGACCCCAGAATATGGGCATCCACCCATGAAAATGAAGTGTATATAACAACTCTGCGGCCTTTGGTTCCAGTAAAATCCTACCAGGTTATTATAAATTATATGGGTTTACAGATTCTATTGTGATTTCTGCTGCAAACATAGTGATCAAAGAGGGTCTGGGGGCTTCATCTCAGTCTAGGTGAACCCGCTGAATAACAAAATAAGGAAAGCTATACACGTGAATAAACAAGATGAATGAGTATTTGAAAGCACACATTAAAACCCATTTTTGTCAATTGAGAAACAAAAAACAAGAGAAGATGATCTGAAATACCCCAAATGCATTAATTTGAAGCGAGTCTATTTTAGTTTGGTTACAGGTGCAGATTATTTCAAGAAGCACGGGTCGACTGGTAGAATCCTTTTTAAACGATAAGTGTTTAAGTTTTTAAATATTTTAACTGTCTTTATAGTGGCCTCTTACCTGGGTCACAGCTGAGCAACAAAGTTAATCCTCCTTTTAAAAGCTCGAAAGTAAAAGCTGAAGGTTGCTGAAAAATTCACACTCTGTCCACTAATAGCAATCACTTTCCCTTAGCCCCTACGCAGCCTTTTCCACCGAATGAGGACACCCACATTCACTGAGACACCTCTCCTCCTCTCCAAAGAGCTCTAACATCTGCATCTAACTTTTAATAATGTCAATGTTAGTTAACATACCAATGGAGCATGCAGCTGTACCACCTATCACCTACCACTGAGAAGACAGTCAGGATATTTTTGCCATTACGTCTTTAAACATAACATCTATGATTTGACCATATTGAGTTTTTCCCCTGAGAAATGCTTCCCTAACCTCTTGATTTTCTCAGTTTTCTGTTCAAGCTTTCCCCCTAATTTAGCTTGATACACCTTCATTTCAGTAAGTCACCTGCAACTGTACACAATATAAAAGTCTCCTTCTGATTTATTACAGAATGGCAGCGCCCCCTGTAGGAGACTGGCCCTTTATGTACTGTGCAAAGCTAGGCATACTGTGCAGAGGGTTCAGGCAACCACTCGCTGGTTTCCAGAGGTAAAAACTAGACCACCTAATGCTCTAAGTTTTATGATATCTTGGTCGAGCAGTTAGTCTAATCTTGGAGAAGTGCAAAGCATTTGTTGTACTCACAGTATCAATAAATGAGACCACACACTCAAAAGAATAACTCAAGAACAATTTACAAAAATACTTCAGATTTTTATTACAAATTTTAAGACCAAGAATGTCAAAATCATGTAAGTATATTTTAAGTTATGAATTTTTGAAGTTTAATAAAATAGTCTGTGCGTAATTACGCACCATAGGAATCATGGAGAAAATACTTTGAAAATGCACATAAAATCAGGTAATGCATTTACCCATGTCTCCTTTAGCAGGTATGCTGAGGTCGTCAGTGGGCACTATGGGCTAGCTGGAGAAGTTCAGGCAGTTCCCAGTTTCAGCAGAATCAGCTGCAGAAAATCACTGGAGCTGGTGTAAGGCATCTGCGGGGGACCACTTGGGAAAGCACTGCACAGGGGGCCTTAAAGGTAAGTTTGGTGGGTCCCCTTGGAAAGTTGAGGTCGCAAGGGGTGGGGCACTTAGGGCACAGCTGGATCTTCAGTGCAGGGCACAGGGCGGCCGGGTGCAGAACAAGCTGGTGAGCCAGGAGCTGTGCACAAAGGTGCCCTTGGAAGCAGGAGGTAGGTTACTTTGAGGGTCACTTGTAGGTCAGCAGGGGCACTCTGGTGGGAGGTCCTGTTGGTTTCTGAAGTCCCTCTAGTGGGGATTCCTCCTGATCCTTTTAAAGTCTGGAATGGACTGTCCTTGGTGTCTGATGTTATGTAACCAATACCCAGGGCTATTGCACGGTTTGGCCTTTGGATGGCGCAGTGCTACCAAGCTTGGCACACTTGCAGGGTTTGTCCTCAAGGTCTGTCGGGTGGAGTTTGGTCCGGCTGCGGTATCCGGTTCCTTGGTCAGCAGCCAGTAAGTTTTTTGTCTTGGGTTGCCAGAGAGTGATCACTTCACTCTGGAGGGAGATCTTTGGTGATTTCTGAAGTGTGGAGGTCCTCTGGGGGTTTGTAGAGTCGTCCAATGTCCAAGCAATCCCTCAGCTGCGAATGTCAAGTCCTGGGTGCAGTATGCAGGGCTTGGTGCCTTTTCTTGGTGCAGCAGGACTTCAGTTCTCTAGCCTTGGGTCTTCTTTGTTGCTGGTCTTCTTGTATCCTTGGAATCTGATTTCTTGGTCTAGGGATGCCCACTAAATCCTGTATTTAGTGGGCATTTAGGGGAGTACCTAGTAATGACCAATGGGTCATCTACCATAGGGTGGCCACACCCACTAAGTGACCACTTCCTGTGGGCAGAGGCCCCTTCCCTACACCCGATTGGCTATTTTCCTTCCATGCAAGATGAAGAAAATGAAATGGAAGGGTCACCTCCCATGCAACAGCTTAGAGGTGGTGCAAGCTGGGGCTGACCACTCCTCCTGTCCTTGGTGTGGTTTTCCTGCTGTTGCTCTCGCCAAATGTGGGTGTTTGAAACGGGGGGGGCGGCCATCTGCTGTTAGCAGCTGGCCTCAAGGTCGAGATTCAAGGGCGGGAAGCCCTTTAAAGCTCACTAGCGGGCAGTGCACATTCCGGAGGGAGGGGGGTGTTTGCACATCAACCCAGGAAGGGCTTTGTTCTGGGACCCAGAGAGCAGGATCTCTCACCCCAAGGTTCCAGAATCTTGTCTGGTGGTGGGCAGGCTGGTTGTGACTGGCCAGCATCCATGCCCGGGTAGTTAGCTTTTGCAGGGGTCACCTCTAAGGTGACCCCCTGGTTTCATTTTGTAATAAATCCATCCAATACTGGTACCAGTTTGAATTTATAATTCAGAGTTGTTTGATACAAAACAACCCAGGGTTCAGAGTAGCCATCATGTAGCTGTGAAACTCATACTGACCAGTGTCCAGCACATGTATTAAAATGGCTGCTCTGTTCACTTACTGTGTCCCTTGTTTGGCAAGGACACAGTAGGGGCATACTGCTCATGCGTCTATGCCCACACATACAGTATAGTGCACCCTGTCTTAGGGCTAGAAGGTCTGCCAGAGGGGTGACTTACCTATAGTGCACGCAGTGTGTAGCAGACAGGGCACACAGTCTGAGTGTCATCTCGAGGTTGTTGAGTGGAAAATAGGTTGGGCAAGCAAAGAGGACCATATGTCCTGAAATGTTTAATCCAGATTGAGGCATTACCCACAGCATTCAGCTCCCCGCTCTTCCCCTGTCTGGGGTTTTCCCCAGAGCATTCTGACTGAAGCAGGGGACTTGGAAACATGTCATCAGGACCATGTCAGTGCTGGTCCTGGGGGTGTCCATGAGGCTGTAAAGCCTCTGGGGGAGGGAGATTACTCTTTTTGCTTGCCCCAGGACACCTCCAGGACCTAACTGCTGCTTACTTGAATGGCCCACCCATCATGTCATCCCTTGAAATACTGCCTTTTGCAGGCAATGTTTGTAATGTGTGTTTTAATTATGTGCTTAATAAGTAGTGGACTGAAAAAGGTTAATTTCCTCCTTGGTCATAGAGGAGCGGGTGGGGGTGTTAGTGCTGCCTGGTTGGTTTCTTAAGATGTTTGCAAAATGTTACTGCTCATGGTTTGACATTTGAAGGCCTTCCATGAAGGGTTTTGTCCCTAGTATTTGCCACCGAGGGTGGTTGCAGTTCTTGGGGACACAGGATTAGGGTGTCCATGCTTCTATTAGAGATCTTATTAAAAAATAAATTCCATTTAATTAATAACCCATATGAGTGAATTCTAGGCCTAACCAAAAGCTGAATTTAAACATGTACATTCCTCTCTGAACTTTGCATGACCCATGTTTGCTTAACTTGCTTGATTCGCTAACATTAACAAATTTCAACAAACTTTAATTCAGCTGAAATGTTTCTATTATAACGTTTGCATGGCACAAACTTCCTATGTTAACAAAGAAAGCTATATTGTTTTATTCTTTTTAACCGTTTGATATGCATCACCATTTCAAAACTTGCTAAACTAATTTGAAACTTGCTTCTTTATTAACAGGCTTTAGTGTGAAGATATGACCTATGTTTTTTCATCAATAATATTTACAATGAGTATCTTTTCTTTGAGTGACAAAGACGAGTGAGAAAATTCCTCAAGGTTGGAGATTATGTAAAAATTTTATGAAATGTATTTTGAAATAGTACTGTCTTTGTTAGAAGTTCTCTATGGAAGCTGACCTCTTCATATGATTCCTGTCGCTTTTGATTGTCTGTCTAATAGCTTGAATGAAAAACATGAATTAAAATGTGTATATTTGTATATATTTGTGTATTAAAATGTCCCAGGGAAAGGTCAGATACGGAGCAAGCGTGCACCGCAGCAACAGCAGGCTAGCGATAGCGTATGTGCACACATGTTCAAAGACTCTCTCTCGCTCTCAGAGGTCGTGACCGAGATAGATTTGCTCTCTTCCTAGACTATTCTCTATCATAGTCTATTAGTTTGCTTTATGAGCACTGATAGCTTCGCTAACTAGACTGCCTCTTAAATCTTTTCCTTTTTATATCGAGCATCGCAGTGCGCAAGCACTGCTCTTCTCGACAAGTAGTAATCCATTTTGTGGGCTTTAACCATGCCCATGTCACACCCAACACTTTCATTCGTTCTTGGGCCTGCCTTTCAAAAATCCCTTGAAGTCATTGGTAAATGCTTTACGTTTGTCCTGCATTGAGGCTGTTTTGTTAGTGCTTTGGAGACTGACCCAGTTACATGGATTATTGCACAATTTTTTCTTTGGCCTCACCACTTTGCCCATGGTGGTACGTTGTTTATTTGCCTTCCTTGGTTTCAGGCATCTTGCTGTTTCTTTGCGATGTCTACAGGGGCCTTTTTAGTTATTTATTTTTCTTTTCAGTTTTATGTAGACAAAAAGGTATTGGAGCGCTTTATTTTTTTTTTGTGCAGTTTTATATAGCGCAAACTTAATACAAAGGTATTACAGCACTTTACATGTTCACCGGTTACATTATACAAGAACACATTCATTTTTGGTAGCAAGGGGAGTTTAAGTGATTTGCCCAGAATCACAGGATGTTGAGCTGGCACTGAGACTCAAGCCGTGTTCCCCAGCTCCAAAGTCAGCAGCTCTGGCCCTTACACCACATCCTCTCCCCTTTGTCTGGTGCGTGTTGGGGCAGTCTGGCAATAACTTGTTTTTTATATAGCGCTTGGTAATATAGGCGCTGCCATTTCATAGCACCGCAAAGCAGATTCCTTTCTTAACAAAATCACTATAATTAATTTGCGTCGACCTTGCAGAGATGAAGAGGTGAAAAAGCTATGTCAGGATTGTAATCTGACATTCTCGTTGTTAGAAATGGGGTCTTTGGTTGGCAGTCCGGTTACCCCCCCTGTCCAAGCAAGAACCCTCTCTCTAGTCGGGGTAAGTCGCACACAATCCAAATTATCCTGTGCCCACCACTGAGCAGTCAGGCTTAACTTAGAAGGCAATGTGTAAAGTATTGGTGCAATAAATCATGCAATAACAGTATAAACACCACAAAAGTACACCACACAGGTGTAGAAAAATATAGAATATTTATCTGGATAAAATAAAGTCAAAACGATCAAGATTTGATAAGTACACATTCGAATATCACTTTAGAAAATGATAAAAGGAGTCTTAAGTTCTTAAAAGCAATAAGTGTCTCTTGCAAGCACAAATCACCTGGTTTGCGTCTAAATTATCCACAAGGGACCGCAGAGGAGAAGATGCGTTGAAAACGGGGAGGTGTGCAATGGTTTCTCCGAGCACACACAGACGATGTGTCAATGGTTTGCGTCGATTTTCAGCACGCAGACTTGGATCCTCTTCAGGGTGCGGGGTATTTGGACGCCCCTGGGACGATGTGGAGAAATCCTGGGTGTGCAGAACTAAGTCACAGGAGCTGCATCGATCCGGTGGGTGATGCAGGGAAATTTGTGTCGCCCGGCAGGTGCTGTGTCAATTCTTCTCAAATGAAGTCGGGCTGCATCGTTCCAGTTTGGCTATGTGTCGATCCAGTGGGCCATGCACGAAGTTCTGGTCGCAACACTGTAGCTGCCTCGATCTCCACTCAGGGAGCTGGGCTGCATCATTCCGGTTCGGCGTGCAGTGATTTTCTCACCACGATGCAGGCTGTGCGTCGATTCCGGCAGACTGTGCATCCATTTTTCGCTGTACCAGGAGTTCTGTGCCGAGATCAAGTATTTTTGGCCCTGAGACTTCAGAAAACAGGAGGCAATCTCAATCCAAGCCCTTGGAGAGCACTTCTCAGCAGAGCCAGAGGGCAGCAAGGCAGCAGTCCTTTTCAGCAAAGTAGTCAGGTGAGTCCTTTGGGCCGCCAGGCAGCTTCTCTTGGCAGGTTGCAGGTTCTGGTTCAGAGTTTCTCCAGTAGGTATCTTGCCCAGAAGTGTCTGAGTTGGCAGGGTCAGAGGCCCTGTTTAAATATCTAAATGTGCCTTTGAATGGGGGAGACTTCAAAGAGTGGCTTATAAGTGAACAAGGTCGCCTTTCAGTGCCATCCTGTCTGCCAGGGTCCCAGTAGGTGGTTTGGCAGTCCACTGTGAGGGCAGGCCACTGTCCTTTGACATGTAAGTGTCAGGCCCTCCACCTTCCCAACCCAGGAAGACCCATTCAGTGTGCAGATGTGTGCAGGTGTGACTGAGTATCCTGTGTTTGGGGTTTTCTGAGTGAAATGCACAAGGGAGCGGTCAACTAACCCAGCCAGACTTGGATTGTAAGACACAGGATTTAAGTGCAGAGAAATGCTCACTTTTTTAAAAGTGGCATTTCTAAAATAGTAATATTAAATCCAACGTCATCAGTCAGCAGAATTTTGTTTTACCATTCTGGCCATACTAAATATGACCTTGTTACTCCTTTCAGATTAGAATATACCACTCAAACAGTATGAGGGTAGCCCTAATGTTAGCTGATGAATGGAGCAGGCCTCACACCAGTGTAAACCGAATGTAGGAGTTTTACACTATCAGGACATATAAATACACAGGTACATGTCCTTCCTTTTCCCTACATAGCACCCTGCCCTACCTATTACATATGGCCTACCTTGGGGGTGACTTATAAGTTGAAAAAGGGGAGTTTAAGGCTTGGCAAGTACTTTTAAATGCCAAGTCGAATTGGCAGTGTAACTGCACACACAAGCCTTTCAATGGCAGGCCTGAGACATATTTATGGGGCTACTTATGTGGGTGGCACAATCAGTGCTGCAGGCCCACTAGTAGCGTTTAATCTACAGGCCCTGGGCACATGTAGTGCACCTTTACTAGGGACTTATAAGTAAATTAAATAAGCCAATTGGGTATGCCAATGTCACCATGTTTTAAGGGAGAGAGCATATGTATTTTAGCACTGGTTAGCAGTGGTGAAGTACGCAGAGTCCTAAAACCAGCAAAAAACAGTGTCAAAAAGTGGAGGGAGGCAGGCAAAAAGTTGAGGGTGACCACCCTAAGGCTGTCAGATCTAACGCTCCTTCTGTCAAGACCTTTGCAGTGGGTGCATTAACAAACTGACTTGAGTAGATCTCAACACTAGGAGATAGCACGTGCTCTTGATAACCTCTGGAGGGTCACCAACAAAGCACATAGAGAAGTTCTAGGCAAGAAGATGACAAAAAGTGTGGTCTCCAAAATGGTGAAAAAGGAGCTGTGACTCCAGAACCAAGTACTTCTCGGCCTCAAACTTGATGGCAAAAAACATCTAGCCTTTGGATATAAATTAGGCCTCTTCAAGTAGAGTTCAGTTAGCACGAAACGGATACAAAGGTATTTCAGTACTTTACATGCGCACTGGTTGTGTTACACAAGAACACATTCATTTTTGGTAGCAAGGGAAGATTAAGTGATTTGCCCAGAATCACAGGATGTTGAGCCGGCACAGAGACTCAAACTGTGTTCCCCAGCTCCAAAGTCGGCAGCTCTGGCCCTTACGCCACATCCTCTCCCCTAGGGTTCTTTGTCTGGTGCGTGATGGGGCAGTCTGGGAATAACTTGTTTTTTTTTATATAGCGCTTGGTAATACAGGTTCCACCACTTCACACTGCAAAGCAGGTGCCATTCTTTCAAAATCACTATAATTCATTTGCAGTTAAGCTGCCTCTTCTGTTATTCTCTTTGTATATAGTCAATGTTTTTAAAAGTTAGTCTTGTATTGACAATGTAGAGGAATAATTCCTTTACAAATTTAACATACAGAAATATATACCTGCCCCCTTTTCTCTGCTCCTAAACTTTTTTGACCCCCTCATTCTGCAGCTTAAATGCCACAAAGGTGCCTCTTTGTGGCTTGTTTGGTGCTATACAAATTTAGGAACACACACTAGAACGGGTTGCATCTCTAGGGTATCACAGCCAGTCTGTAGGAATGAGGCACAAACACTCCAAAGATCGCAGCCTTGTTGTGTTCTCTTTCCTGCAGCAACAGGCCTGGGAGGGTAGTTGTGGCAGCCTGCATACTTCCAATTAACTCCAAACCAAAACACATAGGTAAAACACATTGTCACTTACAACGCCAATAGCTTTATCTCACAAATGTGAGACCTACTGCATTGCAAATGCTTTTTGCCACTTCTGACTAAAATGTTTTACTTCTACCGATTTAGAATACTAGAATATTGTTAGATTGTGGTGCACACTTTATGCTATGTTCTGCACTCTTTAAGTGACTAACGAAGAAAAATTTGAAACTCATGACAAATAAAACTTTAGACTCCAACTAAAACTCTCATTATTGACTTCTGAAAGCTGAAAGAATATTTGATGTATGTTATTGTAAATTGCAGGTTTTAATTTCCAGCTCGTACCAAAGATCCCCTCCTGGGTATCTAAGAGTTACAGAGTACTTTATAAATTTAGGATTCTCCGTGCTCCCACTCCTGATCTCTTTAACCCCAATCTGAACAGCCCTTGGGGCCAGAAAAGTGGAATCGGGTATAGGACCGGGTGTCTTCTGATGGCTGTCTGGGATCGACCCTAGAATGTGAGTGTTTGAAGGTGTTATGAGCACTCTAATATGATTACAAGTTTGTCATCTTAGTCTGGCAATCTTCAAATCATGCAAGTACGTTAGATCTGTCAAGCATTTACGCCTGGCCAATAACTTAAAAGTGTTCTGGGCTGGTATGATGTTGCCCTCGATTTTTTCACCAGTTGAAAATGTATATCTGAAGAACATATTGTTATGTTGATTTATTGAGTTTCAAGTTCTACAAATGCTAAATGTGACTGTGGTCCTAAGACCCCGAAAAACCTGTTGGATGACTAATTATTGCTGGGGTAAAGTTCTGGGTGAAATTGCCCTTATTGCCTCACATTTCTTCAATCAAACGTTTTGGCTCTCTGTGTTGCCATCTGGAGTTCCAAGTGTCAAATGTCTCTCTTTCCTCACTGTGACGATCTGGCTCTTCATCACTTTCTAACTCTGCCATCTCAGCTATTCTAACCACTGGTCATGATGAGCTCAGGCTGTATGCTTTGAAGTGTGAGGTTTTGGTTCACTTGTTTGTCACTTGCAGTCACTATTGTCAATTTCTGGGCAGTCACTCTTAGTAGTTTTTCTGAAAATCTGGCCTCTGATTTCCATCTTTGTGCTTGCTTGACCATCACCTAATGTGATCTTCAATGGGCATGCACTCCTTTGGGTGTCGGCACACTACTTTTATCCTGCCCTTCTCCTTCTGATCTCTACTGCTTATTTGCATTTGATGCACAACTCTGTTCCTATCTCGACTTGTCCCTCCAGCTTGGAATTCTCGTTTTGAGCTTCCGCCTGAACATAAGAGTGGCTGGACATTGTCCAATGGTGCTGCGCGGTGTGGGGGATATCTTTGCTTTCAGATTCCCCAATAGTGTTACCAAAGCATGATGGTCAGTCACTACCTTGAACTGCTTCCCATATACAAAAATTTGACAATGCTCACATGCCCCCACTACGGGTACACTTTCCGTCTTGAGAGTAGCCTTTCTCAATATCCGTCAGTTAGATGCCATAAAATAAGGTTTGTCAACAATCACTGACTTTCTGATGATGTGGTGAGATTACTCCCTGGCCTTCTGGACTTGGATCCACAGTGAGCTCGTGCACAATACTGGGTTGAATTAAGCCATGTTCATAGCACTCTCAACCTTTGTTTTTTAATATCTTGGAATGCCTGCTTGCAATCTGTGGTCCAATCAAACTAGCTTCCTTGTTTGGTAAGGTCTCCGAGAGGGCTGGCGGTAGTTGCATAGTCTTTTATAAACTGGGAGCAATAGCTAGCTATTCCCAGAAATGGCAGAGGTCCCAGGTGCTTTCTTTTGCCTGAATATATGAGTTTTATGATTTTCAGGTGGTGTTTGTGCAAAAAATTCACAGTTGGCAGCATTTAGGGTAGGATTTGCAACCAACAGGACTTCACATGCTTGATCAAGGGCCTTGCAGTGTTCTTCTGTTGATGTCTGAAAGATTAAGATGTTTTCACTGTAGTGAGGGTGTATATGTCAGGACTGATGACTGCTCTGATGGCGCCTTGGGATATCACAGCTGCTGACTCAGCAAAACATAGATGAGTATACTGAAATAGCCCTAGATGTGTCATAAATGTTATGTACCCAGAGTCTTACTGCAGTTTTAGCTGGCAGCATCCTTAATTCAGATTCAACTTCTAGAAGATGCAGACTCCACTGAGAAGTGTGAGCATGTCATGTAATTCTTCTTCCACTGCCCTGTGCAGCTGGAATGATATTCTCTAGTGATAGGCCACTGGTCAAATGTTGTCATTTAGGTGTAGTTTCACCATAAAGTGTTTATCTTCCAGAGACCTGTGAACAATGTGGTATATTTCTATATTACGGCGGGCTCACTGTCCACACTGAATTGGATCGCTATTAGGTACAGCTGTTCGGCTGCTGTCTAACACGTCATGTAATGTGTATTCCTGAAACACACTATCTCTATCCTGCTGCAGTGCAGGTGTGTGTGCCTAGCTCAGATAGGTTAATTGAAAAGGCAAATCTTTAGCTCCTAGGGGATTTAAGACGAGGAGGAGAATGTGAAGTGAAGTGTAGTGAGGTTCTCCATGCTTTATACATGTTGCAAGAGAACACTAATTCTCCTGATCTGGCTCTGAATGTGTGAAAATAGGAATCCTGCGGAGCAAAGGTGTCACGCTGGTTGTTGGAAGGAGTTGTGACTGTTCAGGTAGGTGGGGTCTGAGTTGTGTGGGGGGAGAGGAGAGAGAGAGGAGAGAGAGAGAGAGAGAGAGAGAGAGAGAGAGAGAGAGAGAGAGAGAGAGAGAGAGAGAGAGAGAGAGAGAGAGAGAGAGAGAGAGAGAGAGAGAGAGAGAGAGAGAGAGAGAATTTAGCACATTTCTGTATTGGAAACCAGTGTACTTCCCTGAAGTGTTGTGTGATTTTTGTGTAGGAGGTTTAGGAGTCTAGCTGCTGAGCTCTGGATGGTTTGTAGTCTTCTGGTGAGTTGCATGGTGATCCCGGCATAGAGTGTTCCTATAGTCCAATTTGCTGGTGACCAGGGCATGAATGACTTTCTAGTGTTGCTTGGGAGTCATCTGAAGATCTTCTTAGGCATCTTCAGGAAGTGGGAACAGGATACAGCAACTGCGTTGACTTATTCGGTCATGTCCAGCTTGCTGTTGATGTTTACACCAAGAGCCTGCAAAACAGGCAAATAAAGTTTTCTGCAGGTTCAACACCACAATACAGTCTCTTGGATCAATGTCAAACAGATCCTGGGTCAGGGTGAGAATCTTATATCTTTCCTTCTGCAAGTAGGCATTCGAAGAATGGAGATCTAAAACAGGAACGAAGTCTTCTTTCCTTTTCTGGCACGAGGAAATAATGGGGATAACAACCAGTCCCTATTTCCTGGGCCAGAATGTTCGCTGCAGGAGCTATGGGCCTTTCTGTTACCTATAAGCCAACCCTGAAAGATGAGAAATTGAAGAGGCTTCTGTCTTGCAGGGGTAGAAAGCCTAAGAAATGCCCAGCATCACAGCTTTCTTGAAAGAGTTCCAACACTGAATCAACCTTCTCACCCAGGAGCCAAAATCCATAAAATGGCATATCCATTAAAGAGGATTTCATGTCCTTCTCCCCCCTCCCTAGAGAAGCCTGTGCATCTCCTCCAAGCAGGATGCCAAAGCACCACTCTAGTTCTGAACACCCTGCACAGGCATTCAGTGGTGTCCAGTTGTAAGCGGATGATCTGTTTGACCTCATCCTGAAAAGTTTGAGCTAGCTGGGCCCGAAATTCCTCAGGGGCTGCCGGCAAGATCTTGCCAACCATATTGAATAAAGCATGGGAATATCTCCCCAACAAACAGCTCGCAGTAACAAACTAAATGGCTAAACTGGCTTAAGAAAACATCTTTCAAAAGGTTTCAATTAATTTTAAATCTCTGTTTGGGGCAGTCATAGGAAATGAATTTGGGCTCTCCCTGTTGGTGGAAGTCTGGATCATCACATTTTCTGGTGTGGGGTGCTGTGTTTAGAAGGCATAACTGGGTATTGTGGGGACCTAACCTTACATCAGAATGCCCAAGTACCACTGTTGAGCCGTGCAGTTGCCATGAGCTGCCATCTGGGGCTTTTAGCAGCCTGCCTGTTCACCGGAGAGCAAGACCAAGGCATAATCCAGGTGCCCATGCAGGTATCTGTTAGGGTTCCACTGAATGGTAAAAGGGGGTCAGAGGACATCTACTCTGGTTGCAAAACCTCTGTCACAACAAATGATCTGACTTCCAAAGTAGGTAGCTGTAGGTCCAATACATTTGCCGCTGGTCTCATAAACAGAACACAAACCAACTGGGGAAATGTCCAACCGAATGATCTCCTGCAAATCCATGTATAGGTTGTCACCAACATAGTGCTGAAAGAAATATTCCCCTTCATCTCCGGCATCAGCTCCAAAGGCTGGTTGACTTTGATCAGAGCCTGAACAGAAAGGCTGTTATTGGAGTGCTGGGTATGTCTCTGGGGCAAAGGTATGGTTCTGAGTCGACTGAACTAAGGTGCGTACGTCGGTATCATCATTCGGATGCAACCTCAGTCAGGATGGAGTCAGATAAGACTAAGAATGGAGTGGTCCTCCGGAGCAGCCCACATCAATGTCGATGTCACAATGACAGGCATATATTTTTGTACTGGATTGGAAGTCTGCTTCAGAGTAGAAGCAGTACCCGAGGTGGCTTCAGGAGACAAACAGTGCCAAGGGCAGTGCAGATGACAGTTACTCCTCATCCATCGTGGACTGCAATCTTAACACTCTCCCTCCAGTCTTCATGTTTGCTTACAAAACTGACCTTGTGATTTGACTCCCCAAGAGTATGCCAGGACATCATAGCATTAGTTGTGCTGCTGGAACCAGAGACATGTATGGAAGGCTACTTAAATGGGCTGGTCTGCGTCTTTGTTGGATGAACAGCAATTGTCTCAGGTAAAATTAATAAAAAAGTGCCTTGTCTTGGATTCCATCCAGCTATCTTCATTGAATGATCGCTTTGACAAGTACCCACCACAAATATGAATGCCACAAAAAGTAGTATCACCCGAGTCATTATCATCTTTTATGCCATTTTTCATGTTAAATAAAGCTCTGATATAGACTACTGCACCCTCATATTGGGAGTTTAAGAAACGTAAGGCAAATTTCCTTTAAGAAGAGCAGTATAACTGGGTATAGTGGGGTACCTACCTTACATCAGAATGCCCATGTACCATTGGTGAGTACTACAATTGCCATGGGTTGTCATTTCGGGCTTTTTCTGAGTCATTGTTAGAAGCAGAAGGACATGAAAGACATAAGAAGGGAGGTTAGTAACTATCTTGATTTCTAGGTCTTTTAATTTGCAATCAAGTTGAGTTTTTTTGCAAAACATGCTATGGCTAAGGTCACTTAGAAAATGAAAAACTAAGGAAGGAAATTTAATGTATTTCCCAAGGCAGCCATGTCAGAGTTTTCAGTTGACACCATAATCGATGGATGGCATGTTTGAAGGAAAGACCTTTAGTGTTAGAGCCCAAACATTAAGGGTGGGTTTTAGGAATTTAATCACCTTGAAGGAATGGGCGGTTAGTAGTGGTGAGCACTCGGAGGACCAGGTTGGAGTCTTTCATACCTCACCTGAAGATTCAAGTCCATAGGTCAAAAATTAAACTGAAAATTTTACCTTTTGAGGCCTCTTTGAAACTTCAAGAAGTCTTCTTTTAGTTTCCAAAGGGCACATGAGTATCTCAGCATAGGTGGGCTTGCTGCAAAACCCGGGTTGTAACAAATCTCAGATGCAAGCTTGATTCTAACCTCTCTCTGGTCCCTTAGGCTAAAGAGATCACTTTGTCCTTTTCTTTAGCTTGAAGGTTCTCCATAAGATCCTTCCATATTTGAAAGCAAAATAAGCAGTCATTTACATAAACTTCATTAAAAGTGAAGACAATTAATCCATAGGAAAGACTAATTACAATACCTGCCCCAATGGATCTTAAGCACTTTGCACTTTATTGTGGTCCCTCTACATTTAGGTTGGCACGCAATTAGCTTAGCTGCATGACTATGAATGTGCCTTCTGCACAATTTATCCTGCATTTTCGACACTTTGTACTACATTTTTAGGTATTAAGTATATCATTTTGCTATCACTTTAAAGGCATGTAATTTGTGACTGAATAGCTAGCTGTGATTTATTTACATTATAGTCAGTGTCAGTCCATTAGTAGTTACTTTCGCAAACAAATACACATTGGCTGTATGGCTCACAGAGAAACGTTTTGGTCTTGTCTGTCTTGATGATTTTACTGATTCTACTTACCCCCATTTCAGTCAGAGTATATTTCACTGCATCAAGGCATTGAGCCTCAAGCTTCACACTTTTTAACATCTTTATTTGTCCTTTAATTCAGTTGGTAAAATAGTTTGGTCTCAACTACATAAATTATGCAGATAATACCAAAACTAATTACCACCATGGACTGGTCAGGCTTTGCACTCCTTGAATTTCCCACCAGTTTAGGTCTCTAGTAACCTCTTGGTTACAATTGAACTCATTGTAGTTTAACTCTGACAAAACGGAGGTTCTCTAGATAAATCATTCTTGCTTTCCAAATCCGTTTCTGCAGGACCCTTATAAACTTCTCATGCTCCTTCAACAGTGGTAAAAAGCCAGACATATATCTTGAACCAGAGGGTTCAGTAGAAAAGCAGGTAAAGCAAATTACCTTCACCAGTGGCGGCTGGCTTATGTTTATGGTGATGGAGCGGGCGGGGACACAAAAGTAATAATAAAAAAAATTAAAATGGTGTGTCCCTCGCAGCGTCCTCCTGCTCCTGGAAGCTCCAACGCACAGGAGCGGGAAATGCCACTAACCAATCCTGACGCTGCTTTTATGCTGGTAACCAGCAGGAAAGCAGCGTCAGGGCTTGTGGGAGCGGGCTCACAGCACTCAGAGCGCTGGAGGCCTGTGCTTTCTCAAACCCAGCTGTCTTAAGACAGCTGCGTTAGAGATATTTTAAGTGCACGTCTGGCTGGCCGTCACAAGACGGCCAGCCAAAGGGACATGCGCACTTTAAACAAGTGCACAGCTCCCTGCTGCCACTTGGCAGCAATTGCCCCACCCAGTCCTGACACTCGCTTCAGTACAGGGCACTGAAAAATAAAATGGTAATAACGTTTTTTACCATTTTTCTGTTATGGGGGAAACTTTTCGGCCAGGGCAATGCTCCTCTGCTCACATGTAGGGGCCGCCCCGGCCTCCCCCTGTTTCTTTCTCCAGAGAGTGTCTTAAGGAAGACTATGCCTTTTCTTCCGAAGGTGGTTCATCGCATGGTGATCCAGGCCAACATTTTTAGGTGCCTGGATTAGTGCCATTTTTTTTCTTTTTTTTTCTTTCAGGAAGGGCTACTGGCCCGACGAAGAACTTGCAACGAATCCAAAATGTGGTGGCCAGATTGTCACTAGAACTTAAGCAGCTTTCATCCACTTCATCTGCTCTGAATACTCCTCACTGGCTTCCAGTGTATAAAAAAAATATGTATTTAAAAAAAAAAAGGAATGTTTTTAAATTCTTGTGTCATGTTTTCAAAGCCGTTCACCATACAGGCCCTCATTTTGTGATTTAGAAACTTACCAGCTATGTACCTGCATGCTTTCTTCAAATCTCAAAGACTTTGTTAATTACTTTACTGAGAATTAGCCAGCCTCGCTCTGGCAGCAAGTCATTTTCGATTAGGGTTGCCAAACTTTGACAAGCTTCCCAGTACTTTTCCTATGATCCCTCTGTTCTTACATTTCAGGAAAGCCTTGCAGATCTGACTTTTTATTACTTTTTCTATTATTCTTAGGCTCTGTTAGTGCCAGGACAGCGGTATAAGAAACAGTAGTTCTATATATAATATTCTAGCATCTTTATTTGGTATGGGCAGAATCGTATACTCCTGAATTATTCAACCCTTGTAAATAGCTGTTCCCTCAGGTTCCTTATTTGTCAACTGCTCACCTGCTTGCCTTTCACTTTATGATGCCTCTGATAACATGAGATTTTATAAGGGGCTGAAAAGTGTCTCCTTTATTTTCTTTTTGCATAAGACCTTTTGCTCGAGTTGGGCGAGCCACTGAAAACTCAAGCCAGGCTCGAGCATTGAGGCCTGGCTCTGGCTCAGCTTGAGGTCCTGTTGGAGCCTCGAGCCCATAAATAGACGAGCTTTCATGTGGCTTAGGCACTTAATTTCCCAGCGCCAATAAACTATGCATTTCACCTTGCGTAATGTAACTGGTGATCATGCAAAGTGCTATGCCTTCAGGTTGAGTTTGGGATGTATTTAAAAACTGCACCAAGAGGTAAAAACAAAGTCTCACCATATGGAAAAGCAAATGCATACCCATTTACTGGGTGATGTGTACAGAGTAAAAACAGAACAACTCGATTAAACTCTGATGTTAGCCAAAACTTGTTTTTCTTCAATCTCGATCAAGGAAGCACTTTCGATTACAAGTTCAGAATACCCGTTGAACAAAACTATCACGTTTATTAATTCGTTCTAAGTGCCGCATGTCAAAGGAATACACTTTTTCGAATTTGTTAGGAGGCGTTATCATGTTTTAAGTGATGTTTGTTGCATGCTATCCATAGCAAAGATTTTCAGGGCTCGGCTCGTGCACAGGCTTTAGGATCCGAGCCAGAACCGTGGCTCGACACTCCCTGTTAATCCGTTGTCTCGCCCACTTCTACCCTTTGCTTTGAAGCAGCTGCTGCTAGCATCAAAAGAGCAATAATAATAGGGGTGGGCTATACAAACTAGAATACATTTGTTAAACATTCGACTATAATCTAACTTTAGGTGTAATATTAATGCAGGTTACAAATCCAAAGAGCCTTCATATTGTACTGTATGTGGCAAATATGTATCACTATGACTAATTATTACTTAGTTATACAAATGATGCAAACAATAACATCATAATTGAGTCAGCTTTTTTCCATTAATAGCAAAGGTAATATGTAAAAATATACACACACGTTTTCTTAGAAAACTTTACTGCGGTTCTTAACAGTTTTTATTCCTGTAATGTATAAAGCATAGTAAATATCTAAACGAAATCGCGTAATCAGACAGTTTAGCAAGAGTAGTGTCACAATCATCGTTTGATCGTGGAGAAGTGGGTGTTTCTTTACTGATAAGTGCGACAGCACTACAACTGTATTTAAATGATTTAAGACTGTGCAAATATGTTCTGAGAGGTATAACGTAATTGCCAAACACCAGAGACAGTTTTCTGGCAACACATGCACCTATGCACTACTTCGGCATCGCAGGAAAGCCGCTGGTATCGTCAGTCCATTCAGGGATATAAATTAATTTCAAAGTATGTAAACAAGGACGGCTGCTAAGGGACAGGCATGCCCACAATGCGCTCAGGCAGCCTCTCAATATGCACACATACCCAAACACACCCACCACTGATCTGCAAGCGCCCTCGGAGTAAAACCAGCACAAGCTGGCATCAATCAGGCAGAAGTCAAGTAAGGAGCCCCCAAAGCAAATATTCCCAGGGATCCACTGCACAAGAATTAGATCCAGGGGAGCTGTAAGCAGCCTATCAAGTCCTTTTGTCTCTTTCGTGCACGCTGCATGACAATCAGACTTTGTTTGACAGCCAGAAAGGGGCAAAGGGGCCTGGTCAATGCTTGCTGAAATGACTGCCCTAATCTGTGCCATTTTTAAACTACTAAACATACACTGAGGGGAAAAAGGGGCAATAGAGGTGGATGGCACTATGAAGGAAAACCCCAAAAACGAAATAAAGTCAATCAGCACGGACTTCAATTCTGCAGAACTTTCAAGACCCCATAGCCTCATGCATTGCTAATCATCGCCTGAAAAGCCCAAGGCCCAGTGAAAGGCCTGGCAGGGTACTTGGCTTTCTATTCTTCGCCTGTGTTTACTCCCAATACCAGCATATTCATCAGGCTTGGAAACAAACCCATGAACAAGGGCAGCCACTCGGCAATGAAATGTAAATCACTGACATGCGCTAAAACCTGGACTTGTCACTGCTAATGAGAACATTAAAGGAAAAAACGCTCACTGGATGACTGCAACCTTTTCACTTAACCCTGTGTGGACTGAAAGCCACAATTCAGCGCCAATTAAAGGCCCCATCCACAGAGCTGCGGGCAGGGCTGCCTCACAACAGACTCCCAATGGGCTGCATTATTTCAACAAGCTTGGGGGTAACAGAGCGCAAGGTGCACACCCTGACACCAGGGGGAGTGCATTTACTAGCAAATGCTCCTGGTTAAGACTGGACGAGTTTGCACTCAGCACACAAAGAAAATATTAAAGGTTAAACACGCACTAGTTGATGCAATACGGCGACCTATTGACCGCCCGCCCAAAACACGTATCTTGGGAATTTTGGAAGACGTTGGCGGCATGAGGGATGGAGGAGCACTGATGGCCTTGGGTCGCTGCTCGCAAAAAAAGGACATCGCCAAAACCTGGAGATCCGAGGAGGCGCCGCATACCACAGCCTGGCTGCAGGACACGGATTGGATTGGTGTTCAAAGCCAGAAGAGCCCTTTTATCTGGCTTGTGGCTGCCCGATAAGCATATGAAAATTGGAGCACATGGTGGGAAAACTTCCAAATGGATGCGTTTTGCGGCACTGAAGGAATAATGTGGTTTGAATTGCAACCACTATAAGTGTTATCGAACATTCTCATTCACGAGTCTAAATAATCTAGACAAACTAGGGGTTGAAGTAGCATCAACGTTTTCTTTTCTTGCCGTCTATACTCTTGACATAGAATAATTGTTGTTATATTGCCTGTTCTTTACAATTAAGATCGTTAAAAAAAGAGTAATATTAAAAATCCTTCTATTTACACTATCAGAGAGCTGCCATCAGGCAGCAATAATCTGATGCAAGATGCACCTGAAATCAAATGCATCTTTCTTCTTGGCAGTTCAGTAAATGTTAAAACATACTATACGCTGGTACATGGATCCAGACATAACCATTTGTAACTGTGCAGCTGTAATTTGTATTGGCTATATTAGATGTCTTCAGATTAGGCTTGGTACCACACACTGTCAGTGACTAAGGCTGAAGCATCAACAAGGTAAATGTTAAGCATCCACAGAGAAGCAGTGGCCATTTGGGTGTATACTGGTTGCTACCTAAAATTCAACACTAGTTTGAAGCGCTCAAGCATTACCCTCGTTAAGTATCAACAGATGGCTCCCTCAAAAACACAAGTTAACACATTTTTCCTTAGCTCTCCTTGTGTTTTTCCAAAATTCACATGATCTCAGGTATGGTAGTCCAGCTTCCATATTACATGAGCCATGATTGTCCGCTATGGAGGACTCTGAAACACCTGTGGCATTGAGGAAACTTCTGGAAATTTGTACAGGTGCATTACAATTTGAGGACGTGAGAGTAACATCTGAGGAGATTACGATCGGACTTCCCCAACAAAGGGGCCACCATTTATATTAGGTGTGTCCCAGGGCAACCAAGATGCCCAGAAAGTGTGTTTACAATTACCAAAGGGCGAACTGAATGCAGTTTATACATTTACCTCTAAGTTCACGAAAACTGCACTTCACTTCGCAAGTACCCATTCTCCAAAGAGCATATAGCAACCATGGTGACATGGCTATTATTGATCTTTCACTGCATTCCTTTGGAATCAGGGTAACATCATAAGTGGCTAACCTGGGTCTGCTGTCTAAGTCTTCTTTGGAATGCCCTTACTGATGGACAGCATACCAGAATATTCACAGCATAATAATCACTTTTCTGAAAGAAAACCCCAGTATACATATGCACACACATGCTCCGAACCCTGTGTTCTCCTTCACACATCCTAGTCATTTTCTCAACAACCTTACCAAATAAACTGAAGGAAACGATGAGGATTTGCCTAAATAGAGTAAAAATATAAATAGTCCAAGGATTATTATTGTGAGTAACTTGTACTTGCTGATGTGTCGAGTGCCCTTGTTTCAGACCTAGGTGAAGATTTCTTACAGAAGTGCAGTGAAGGCCCAAGTTTTTACGCTCCCACTTGAAACAAAAACTTTCTCAGGAATACTTGGCCAACTGAGTATCTGACCTTCTGCCAACATTAAGGGAGTATTACTTTCACAATGTATGATGTATAAACACTCATTGTTGCCTTAACAACAATGCTCTATGAAACAGCACTGAAAAGCTACAAAAAACATAATTACGCACAAGACATTGGCAAAGATACCTCTGAGTGGAGCAAATATAGTGTAGCATATTATTGTAACTAGGAAGATATTACAGTGGCTTACATGGCTAGTGGGGTTCCAGCACAACAGGTATACAGAGGGTCAGTTATTGCTGCAGTCTTGGGCAGATGGCACTTGCATCACCACACAGGTTCTTTTGAACATGAGGCGTTCAACTCCATCGGCCCTAATACACTTTTGGAGCATCTTCACATTATTGGCATTGAAGGTCACTGTTCTTGCTTGGTTCTGGTTCTTTTAATTTACAGATACCTACCAATGTCCCTTTTGACACTTAACCTGTAAAAACACCTCATTTTATCTTGGGAGACGCAACTCACCTGTACTCTTTGGAGTTTATGGGGCTTTTTTTTGCACAACTCTTTCAAACTCAAGGCGTCCACCTTTTCAGGCTGCCATGCAAAGCCCGTATCTGTATGCCACAGTTAGATGTCCTATTTGTGCGTGGTGGGTATTAGAGACTGGAGAACTAGCTACTACCCCAACTTAAACATATGCAGTAGGAAATATGGCTATAGGCTTTTAAGGACAATCTCTTGAGTGCGTCCTTCTGGCCACTATACATGGAGGTGTGAGGAATGGTTAGGAAAGGAGGGAGGGAGACTGTATGCTACTTCAACTAGAAAAAAACAAGGCAAAAATAATGGTGTATCTATAAAGTAATTTAAGATAAACAGGTGGTGTATCCCTGCAATTAGATATCCCTTTAAGAGGTGATAAATGATCAAGAAAACTGTATTCCATGGAACCAGTTTAAGATGACTGACAGCCATGCGTACAGCAGGCTTATGAACCAACACTGAGAAGGTGTTAAGTAGGTGAGATAGAATTTATGTATGGAACAACAGTGCTTCAGGAACTTGGGTGCTCTCTCTTCAAACCTTCATGATACTGTATATGTTCTCTCTAGAACTCCAAGTGGTGACTGAATCTTTAACCACTAGCTTTCTATTTTAAAAATGGAAAAGTCATGATTTTTGCAAAATCTTAAACAAGTGAGTTAGACGACATACCTATTGCAACGCAATTTCAGATTCGGTTACTGTGGCAGCTATCTATTGCTAAAAATACTCATAACAAATGAACTGCCAGAACAATCACTGTTGAAAATAATGGCATACTAATCAAATTCTTGCATCACAAAACACGTTTGGCTGAAACTATAATTGTACAGACGTGATTCTGAAACTGTTGAAGATACATGTAGTTATAATTATTTTGGAATTCTAGAAGAACTATATGAAATATCATGAAGGTGGGTCTAACTTTAAAAAAAATGTTTGTCACTGGCAGAACAGTGTTCGCGTAGCAAACTGTATGGGTCTTCCTTATAAGGGGAAACAAGTCCAAAAGATGCTCAACACTTTACAACAGCATTCTGTAGTGAAAAGTATTCCTTCTCATAATTCTTCAAAGGGCTAAGGGCGGCTTAATAACATTTTCATGGTTTTATCTAGATGTCAGGCCTTGCCAAGTAGTAAACACCTTATCACTTAAATAACATTACAAGAATTCTATTGCCTAAGGCACAGCAGAGACTGAACCATTTACGGCTACCCTATAATGCCTTATTGCCGAGCACATTTAGCAGCTTGGAAGAAATCCAGAACCAGCTGCCAGTCACACTAATTGAGCCAAAGTGGGCAGAATTAACCTGATCCCCGACTGTTGTGAAAGAAGTATGCTCCATCTCACACACCTACCACCCCACAGAAAGAAAGAGAAAGAAAGGTACATCTGCCAGGTCCAACAGGCCAAACGTATCTGGAACATACATCTCAAGGTTGGAGACTACAGTCTCAAGAAGATGAGGTGCAAGCACCTGCCCTTTCAAACTTTGAAAAAAGTACCAGTGGTAGAAAAAAGATCCATAGACACCCTAGAAGCAAGAAGAACTCTCACTTGATCTGGCTGAAGCCAAAGAGAACTATGATTGGGAGACCCCAGTACAGGACAAGCAGTGATACCGTAAATTTGTCAGGTTCATACTCCGATACAGAAGTAGGTCTGCAGAATCTTGGAAGCTCTCAAAACCCACCAGGTAAATTCCTGGGAGAATCAAAGGATGCTGAACCTCTGGTCACCTTTCCATTGCTAGGTAGCACAGCAGATATGACTGAGTGTTCTTTGCTTGTGCACACAAAACCTATTGAAATTGTCTGTCTGATTATGAATTTACACTAACTTTGGATTTTAGGAATACATTCTCCTCTCACCAAATTAAAAAAGGAAATGCTAAACATCAATGACTGGTGTCCATCTTTAAAATTGGTTCAATATTTGCCAGAGAGTATTTTAGCCTTTTTATCTCTGGGTACCAACAGGGACTATTTCATTTTTAATCGTCCTGTTACAAACCATAGATTAACTGTACTATGTTGCAGCACAATATTTGTTTCCACCTTTGCCAACATATTAGGAACCCAAACTGGAGCTCTATAAGCCCTCTAAAGAGTCCAGAAAAACCGTACTGAAACAAAGGTGCAGCTCTATAGGCATAGTCACTGGAAGTATGCAGCAGGGGAACACCAAATTGTGTGGCAGGGTTTCCTAAATTCTGCGGCAAGAAAAGACAAATCAAGCAGCATAATGTGGCACATTTTTTGATAGTATTACTTCATTATTTTGCATTTTTTTCACATGGTATACTATCTGGACAAGTATTTCATATCATTAGTACCAATGTAACAACTAAATACAGAAATAAGCAAGTGAGAGATGAACATTTGCAGAGGGCCTTACACTGCACAAAAAAACGTCAGCACGTTTTTAGTAAACCTTGATCCATTTGAGGTAGAAACTGTTTTTTTTCTGTTAAAATTTACAGATTTTAGAGTAGATGATGGATTATGTGGCAAATTGATAATTAAGAGAAGCACCAGAATTGTATAATTCCAGTGGCTTTGTCTGTAGGACACCAGCCCAGTTTCCCTCATATCGCCATTTCTCCTCCCAACCATTTCTCTATTGTCATGCATAGTCCAGTTCTGAAGCAGTCCGTCACTGGACATGGACAACCTGTTGTAGATCTGTTGATCATTGGAGTCTAGTAAATTCAAGAATGCCATCTTTGACACCACCGGACACTGCCACCTTTGACACCCGCGGACACTGCCACCTTTGACACCCGCGGACACTCCCAGATCTAGTGATCTGGAAGTGAAAGCAACATGCTTTCCAAGGGTACTTTCAGGGAAGAATACAATCAAGACACCACCACCAAACTGGTGCCGGTCCTCTACTTCAAATTGGGCGGATAACTGAAGAGGGATGGATGAAGACTGTCAGCTAGGCGCTCCACATCCTGAGATAGAGTTCGTCATACTTACAAATACCACCCTGTTGTGCGAACCCTGCGCAGACAGTGCGCTCAGCACAGACTACGATTTGTACTCAAGTCTGGGCCTGCAAGCAGGACTGGTGCTCAGCTCATTATGAGGCCCACATTACTGCCACTGGAATATAGCATATTAAACCATAGGACACATCCCGTACTATGGGTAACGCCGTCAACTAAACCATGTACATTAAGGTCATTTATAGTCCATGACAATCGGTATGCCTGAATCATGTAAAATACCCAATTGTTGAAAAAAAGGTAAAATTAGGCAATCCGTATAATCTGTAACAACCTACCCTTTACATGCACATCCGAAAAAAAAAAGCTCAATAGTAAAAGCTGTGCTCGAAAACAATTAACAAAAAGCTGCATAAATAAATACCAA
This sequence comes from Pleurodeles waltl, assembly GCF_031143425.1. NCBI lineage: Eukaryota > Metazoa > Chordata > Amphibia > Caudata > Salamandridae > Pleurodeles > Pleurodeles waltl. Next base: position 811,719,267 of record NC_090447.1, read on the forward strand.
TCTTCTTTACATAAGACACCATAGGCCATAACCAACGCCATCTCTGCTGACCCAGAACACAACAAAACCGCAGCTTGCGAAACTGCGATTCATTGCAGGCCGTCGCCATGAGAAATACCATGAGAAACGCCGCCAAAACTAAGAGCCGTCTACCAAGATATCATGCTAAGTGGGTTAGGACGATGGATGGCATACAAAAAGAATATTTTCCACTTTGCAAATTAGCATATCACATACTGTGCTTCAATATGGCGCCGTGGAGACTCCGACAACAATGGGCTTAGATAGCGTCCAGTCCATAACTAAACTGTGGCAATCATTGAATTACTTCCGCCCGCTTACACACTTTGGGAGGCCTTGATATAGAAGTTTCGTGCCGGGCTGCCTTTGATCTCACGAGTTACATTGTGCAATAGTGTCAGCGTTTCAAGGCCCCTAAACAAAAACCAAAATCAAGTATTTATTAATTATGAGAGAGAAAACGTCTTTTGCTGAAGGCGAAGCAGGTCGTAAATGTGTCCAACTAAATAATGGTCTGATGCATTGAGTCACAGCTTTGTTCTTCATTTATAATGACGCAAAAGTAGCGCTCAAAAAAAAAAGCAAAAAAAAAAAAAAACATGAAGTCATTTCAAAGGAACACATTTTCAACGGGGAACCGAGCTTTGTTCGAGCGCACAGTTGAATAGAGGAAAAGGTTTAGCGCAAGCAACAAATATTTATGAACTTGGCACCTCAAGGGCACAGCGACAATTCACTGACAGGTTCGGGCTGCATTAATAAACAAAACTGGGGCGCCTTCGTTCGGCTTTCAACTAAACATGACATACGATTACAATTAAATGAAGAAACGGGGCGTCGCCACTTCACGTACAGTCCTAGAATGTCCATGATTAGAAGACGGCGGGGTTGAGTAAGGCGAGGCTGCCTCCCCTCCCCCAGAATAAAAGCTTGAAAGGAGGACGCGACGACAGAGCATCATGGCAACTGGAACCATGGTAGGGCCACAGCGAGCAAACATTTCCTGCTGGAGAAGTCCCGCCAATCTAGAAATCTCAAGAGGTGTTCAAACATTTTACCTCACTAAAACCGTGGTCAGAATTCTATTATAACCTGCTGCATCCCACATTATTTTCGGGCGTATTGTTCTAATCCGAAATATGAAAAATATTCTCACTTTCAACAACTAACGTTCACATCAGATTTCGCTGCTATTACGGTCAATACATAATTTTAAGCGATGAGAAACTAAACATTTGTAATTTAGGTGCATTAATATTTCCCACAAAATGTGGGAATTGAGGCATTTGAAGTGAGGCTACAGAAATTAATCAAATATACTTGTCGTGGTAAGGACGTTTGAAAGTACAAGGATCATAAAATAGGTTTGCTTTATTGATAGTTACATGGTTATAAGCCAGGGGGTACCTCTAGCCCAAAACATCCTGTTGAACCGATGAGTAATGTAATAAGATAACATTAATTGTACGTTTGAAAATTAAAGGATCTGAACCGCAAGGAAGCAGGATTAACACGATTACAGAGAAAGTAAATGTGGCAAGATGTCAAACATAAAATACTTAGCAAAGTGCAAGAGACAGGTGTGCACCTAATTTAATTATTTAATCCCAGTACAAGTCTTGCCGATGGATTTTAAATAAATGCATCTTTCAATATCATAACTATTGCAAAAGTGGACCATTCAGACACCTGACACTGGTGGCCACTGAAGGTAATTTTGCCAGTTGTTAAACACAAATCGTTCTGATGAAAAAACCCACGCCAAAAGAGCATCCGTTTATTTCTATCTTTCAGCAATTTATCTCTTGTGGATTGTAGATCGTCTAATATGGATTCTTATGTCGATGAAGTGGTAAGACACACCAATTTACAACTGACGGCCCAGCTCCACATCATCTTGTATTGATAAAGTAGATTTCACACACTCTCCAAAGCTAGCCCATCTTGGATTTAAGCAGAGACGTTGACCATGGTTAGGTGGGTAGCTCTCTCAAACTGGTAGCTCAAGATAAAAACGCACCATACCTGAACCACAGTCTGAAGACATCTTGCCCCATTCTTGCAGGTCAGGTTAACAAAATCAGAGCATTACCAAGGAAGACCTAGGGAGATCTTGGTAAGAGAACAGCGTTTAACAGTCTTTTCGTTACTTTAACCCCTTAGCTGCTGGGCCTTTCCCCCCCCAGTGCTGAGCCCTTTTTTGGCTATTTGGGGTAGTTCGCGCTTAGGGCTTCATAACTTTTTGTCCACATAAGCTAACCACGCCAAATTTGCGTCCTTTTTTTCCAACATCCTAGGGATTCTAATGGTACCCAGAGTTGGTGGTTTCCCCTGGAGGAGACCAAGAAAATAGCCAAAATACAGTGAAAATTTTGTTTTTTCCAAAAAAATGGGAAAAAAGGGCTGCCGAAGAAGGCTTGTGGTTTTTTCCCTGAAAATGCCATCAACCAAGGGTTTCTGGTGCTGAAATCACTATCTTCCCACCTTTCAGGAACGGGCAGACTTGAATCAGAAAACCGAATTTTTCAACACAAATTTGGCATTTTACTGGGACATACCCCATTTCTACTATATTTGGTGCTTTCAGCCTCCTTCCAGTTAGTGACAGGAATGGGTGTGAAACCAATGCTGGATCCCGGAATGCTAAACATTTCTGAAAACTAGACAAAATTCTGAATTCAGCAAGGGGTCATTTGTGTAGATCCTACAAGGTTTTCCTACAGAAAATAACAGCTGAAATAAAAAAATATTGAAATTGAGCTGAAAACAACAGCCATTTTTCTTTATGTTTTACTCTGTAACTTTTTCCTGCGATGTCAGATTTCTGAAAGCAATATACCGTTTTGTCTGCTGGACTCTTCTGGTTGCGGGGATATAAAGGGCTTGTAGGTTCATCAAGAACCCTAGGTACCCAGAGCCAATAAATAAGCTGCACCCTGCAGTTGGTTTTCATTCTATACTGGGTATACAGCAATTCATTTGCTGAAATATGAAGAGTGAAAAAGAGGTATCAAGAAAACCTTTGCATTTCCAAAATGGGATCAAGATAAGGTTTTGAGGAGCAGTGGTTATTTGCACATCGCTGAATTCCGAGGTGCCCATACTAGCATGTGAATTGCAGGGCATTTCTCAAATAGACGTCTTTTTTACACACTCTCTTATATTTGGAAGGAAAAAATGTAGAGAAAGATAAGGGGCAATAACACTTGTTTTGCTATTCTGTGTTCCCCCAAGTCTCCCGATAAAAATGATACCTCACTTGTGTGGGTAGGCCTAGTGCCCGCGACAGGAAATGCCCCAAAACACAACATGGACACATCCTATTTTTTTTATAGAAAACACAGCTGTTTTTTCCAAAGTGCCTACCTGTAGATTTTGGCCTCTAGCTCAGCCGGCACATAGGGAAACCTACCAAACCTGTGCATTTCTGAAAACTAGAGACCTAGGGGAATCCAAGGAGGGGTGACTTGCGGGGCTCGGACCAGGTTCTGTTACCCAGAATCCTTTGCAAACCTCAAAAAGTGGCTAAAAAAACAAGTTTTCCTCACATTTCGGTGACAAAGTTCTGGAATCTGAGAGGAGCCACAAATTTCCTTCCACCCGGCGTTCCCCCAAGTCTCCCGATAAAAATGATACCTCACTTGTGTGGGTAGGCCTAGCGCCCACGACAGGAAACGCCCCAAAGCGCAACGTGGACACATCAAAATTTTTGGAAGAAAACAGAGGTGTTTTTTGAGAAGTGCCTACCTGTAGATTTTGGCCTCTAGCTCAGCCGGCACCTAGGGAAACTTACCAAACCTGTTCATTTCTGAAAACTAGAGACCTAGGGCAATCCAAGGAGGGGTGACTCGCGGGGCTCGGACCAGGTTCTGTTACCCAGAATCCTTTGCAAACCTCAAAAAGTGGCTAAAAAAACAAGTTTTCCTCAGATTTCGGTGACAGAAAGTTCTGGAATCTGAGAGGAGCCACAAATTTCCTTCCACCCAGCGTTCCCCCAAGTCTCCCGATAAAAATGATACCTCACTTGTGTGGGTAGGCCTAGCGCCCGCGACAGGAAACGCCCCAAAGCGCAACGTGGACACATCAAAATTTTTGGAAGAAAACAGAGGTGTTTTTTGAGAAGTGCCTACCTGTAGATTTTGGCCTCTAGCTCAGCCGGCACCTAGGGAAACCTACCAAACCTGTGCATTTCTGAAAACTAGAGACCTAGGGCAATACAAGGAGGGGTGACTCGCGGGGCTCGGACCAGGTTCTGTTACCCACAATCCTTTGCAAACCTCAAAAAGTGGCTAAAAAAACAAGTTTTCCTCACATTTCGGTGACAGAAAGTTCTGGAATCTGAGAGGAGCCACAAATTTTCTTCCACCCGGCGTTCCCCCAAGTCTCCCGATAAAAATGATACCTCACTTGTGTGGGTAGGCCTAGCGCCCGCGACAGGAAACGCCCCAAAGCGCAACGTGGACACATCCACATTTTTGGAAGAAAACAGAGGTGTTTTTTGAGAAGTGCCTACCTGTAGATTTTGGCCTCTAGCTCAGCCGGCACCTAGGGAAACCTACCAAACCTGTGCATTTCTGAAAACTAGAGACCTAGGGGAATCCAAGGAGGGGTGACTTGCGGGGCTCGGACCAGGTTCTGTTACCCAGAATCCTTTGCAAACCTCAAAAAGTGGCCAAAAAAACAAGTTTTCCTCACATTTCGGTGACAGAAAGTTCTGGAATCTGAGAGGAGCCACAAATTTCCTTCCACCCGGCGTTCCCCTAAGTCTCCCGATAAAAATGATACCTCACTTGTGTGGGTAGGCCTAGCGCCCGCGACAGGAAATGCCCCAAAACAGAACGTGGACACATCACATTTTTTCATAGAAAACAGTGCCTACCTGTGGATTTTGGCCTGTAGCTCAGCCGGCACCTGGGGAAACCTAGCAAACCAGCACATTTTTGTAAATTAGAAACCCAGGGGAATCCAAGATGAGGTGACTTGTGGGGCTCGGACCAGGTTCTGTTACCCAGAATCCTTTGCAAACCTCAAAATGTGGCTAAAATACCACGTTTTCCACACATTTCGGTGACAGAAAGTTCTGGAATCTGAGGGGAGCCACAAATTTCCTTCCACCCAGCGTTCCCCCAAGTCTCCCGATAAATATGATACCTCACTTGTGTGGTTAGGCCTGGTGCCTGCGACAGGAATAGATCACACAACGGTCAATGTTGGTCCTTACGTGAGGCAGCTGTTGACCCTGGGGTGATCCATTCCTGACACAGGCACTAGGTGTAGGCACTCAAGTGGGGTAGTGTTTTTATCAGGACAGGTGAGGAGTCACTGGGTGGTAGGAATGTTGTGGATCCCAGCATATTCCTGTAGTTTGTGTGACAGAAATGCGAGAAAAATAGAGTTTTTTCTCAACATTTCAGCTTTGCAGGGTATTCTGGGTAAGAAAACTTTGGGGAATCCACACAAGTCACACCTCTGTGGACTCCCCCGAATGTCTAGTTTCCAGAAATGTTTGGGTTTAGTGTGTTTCTCTATATGGCCGCCGAATCCAGGACCAAAAACACAGGTGCCTGCCTTACAAAACCAGTTTGTTTTGCCATAGACAATTTTGATGTCTCCACAATATGATTTGGGTGGTGGAATTTGGGGCTGAACTAAATTGGTGAGCTCCCAAGAGAGCACTCTCTCTCTGCTTGCCGCCGCATTCACCTGCTCTCTGGGTTGGCCTAACCCACTATTACCCAGTTGCACGAACAGCTTGCGAAGGGACAGCAGGACTGTCCTCATCACCTCCCTCATAATGTACTGGAAGAGGAGTTTTCGAATGGGACTCCTCTGACTGAAAAATCACTCCCAGAGTCTGCGCCATTGTCCTATCCCTCAGATGCTGTCTCAGTATCTGATGTCTCAGTCTCTGATCCTATGTCAGAGCGGTCCTCTATAACCCGAGTGCAGGCAGCAGTCATCCATCAAGATGCCATCTCTGCTATTGGCTAAACTGTTGCTCTAAAACACTAGCCTACGTAGACAGTCACAAAATCGATGGTGTGTGTGAGATACGTGCAACAGTAGAGGCCACCTTACCTGCGCTTCTTCCCTCAATCAGCACGTACTTTCAAGACACTCAAAAAACACCTTGTCACATACCATTCGTCACAGTCTTTAGCACCTCCTGCGCCCAGTCCAACAATCATTATTGGTGCTCCCACTCCCTCCTCCTCGGATTCCCTCATTACCACCCAGCAAAAGTGCCCTTCATCTCTCCATAGACTTTACTAATGTACTCAGCTATTTACATAAAATACAGATGTGCTCTTTGCAGTAGGCATATAAACCTTCTGCGCTTCTTTATGGCACTAAAACTGCCACTAGACAAGTCGGACCCTTTTCCCCCCAGGGAAACCACACACATATTGACAAAAGTGATGTATATATGACAGCCAACCACCTGAAACTCAACTCAAGCAAAACCGAAATAATCCTCTTTGGCCCTCACCAAAAAAACCTGGGACCCCCCATGGTGGCCCACCACGCTAGGCCCTGCACCCACCCCCGCCAACTACGCACGCAACCTCAGTATCATCCTAGACTCCTCCCTCTCTATGACCCAACAAATCAACGCTCTTACCTCCTCATGCTTCAACAAACTCCGTATACTGAAAAACATTAAAATGGATCCCCACAGAGACCAGAAAAACTGTCACTCACGCACTCATCAGCAGCAGGCTTGATTACAGAAACGCCCTCTACGCCGGCACCACTCTAAAACTCAAGTGCAAACTACACGCATCCAGAACTCAGCAGCACGACTCATCCTCGACCTCCACCGACATGAACACATCTCTCCACACCTCAAATCCCTCCACTGGCTCCCCATTGACAAAAGGATCACCTTCAAGATCCTCATCCTCACACACAAATCACTCCACAACACAGGCCCTGCCTACCTCAACGAGAGTCACCTTCCACACCCCCACACGAAACGTCCGTTCAGCTGACCTCTCTCTCGCCTCTGACCCCCGCATCAAACACACCACCACCGGGGGCAGATCCTTCTCCTACATTGCACCCAAAACATGGAACGCACTCACAACTCACATTCGCAAGACCCAAAACCTACTTCTTTTCAGGAAGGGCCTCAAAACCTGGCTTTTTGAACAGTGAACCTCCTAGCCCCTTTCCCTCCCCCCCGTCCCCCCCCCCAGCGCCTTGAGACCCTCACAGGTGAGTAGCGCGCTTTATAAATCTCTTTGATACAGATCTACCTATATATATATATATAAATATATATCTACATAGATATATCTATAGATATATCCATGTACCTAGATATATCTAGCTACATAGATATATATATATATAGATATATACATATATTTTTTTTTAGTTGTTGTATGGTTTCCTTGGGGGCCAAAATGGCCCCCAGGGAAACCCTACAACATCTAAAAAAAAAATTGCCCCCACAGGGGGTCACCCTGCCCACGGGCGACCCCCTGTCATTTCATTTTTTTTTTTTTAATTTATTTATTTCTTTTTTTTTTTTTTTTTTAAATCCCCTGGGGGGGGGGGGGGGGGCGCGATCGCGCCCCCCCCCCCCCCCCTAGGGGGCACCTACCTTTTTATTTTTTTAGGAAAATTATGCCGGGGGGGGGGGGGGGCGTTTTCCGGGGGGGGGGGGGGCTGCCCCCCAAAAGTGAAATCCCTGGTGTCTAGTGGGGTTTCCTGGCCCCCGATCGCAGCTGTGCTGCGATCGGGGGCCAGGAAACCGTTTCAGAAGGCCTCATAAGAAAGGGGAGACTCTCCCCTTTCTTACGAGGCCTTCTGAAACTGTTTCTGGCCCCCGATCGCAGCACAGCTGCGATCGGAGGCCAGAAACAGTTTCAGAAGGCCTCGTAAGAAAGGGGAGAGTCTCCCCTTTCTTACGAGGCCTTTTCAAAATGTTTCCTGACCCCCCCGATCGCAGCTGTGCTGCGATCGGGGGAGCCAGGAAACCTGAAAGTGTTTCCTGGCCCCCGATCGCAGCACAGCTGCGACCGGGGGCCAGGAAACACTTTCAGGAAGGCCTCGTAAGAAAGGGGAGTGTCTTCCCCTTTCTTACGAGGCCTTCCTGAAAGTGTTTCCTGGCCCCCGATCGCAGCTGTGCTGCGATCGGGGGCCAGGAAACACTTTCAGGAAGGCCTCGTAAGAAAGGGGAGACTCTCCCCTTTCTTACGAGGCCTTCCCGAACGTGAAAAAGGCCGTTTTCCCCATGAAAGCAGGAAGCGGCCGCAAGGCTGCTTCCTGCTTTCATGGGGAAAACACCTTTGCAACGTCAGCGCGCCTCGCGGCGCGCTGACGTCACAAAGGGGCGGGTGGGGGGCGGGGGGAGACACGGTAGCTTCCGTGTCTCCCGGGGGGGGAAAAAAAATTTAAAAAAAATCCTCGGGTGCGACGCACCCGAGGATTTATTAATGCCCTTCCTGGTGTCGGCCACTGGTCGTGACCCGCACCAGGGAGGGTGTGTGGGCGTCGGCCAGTGGCCGACGCCCGCATTTAAGAGGTTAAGATAGGTTTGCAGAAAGTGAGAGCTAAAAGCAGCCTTCCTCCCCAAATAAAGATCAAAAGTAACTTTATCTGTTATCACTTCTGTCGAAAGTATGTCAATTAGCCCACAGTTATCTCCTACACTGGCAGAAGTGGGTTCTGCAGTTCACTCGGTGGCACAGACTACTAAAAAGTAGTAAAGTGTCCTGCTAGATACACGCTCACGACAGAACATAAGAGCTTGATAAATGAGAGTACAAATATATCCCACTTTGAGATATACTGAGGCAAAAGGAGAACTGGCAGCAGCTCAGTAAGAGGGGATGACCCCAAAAGTCTTGCCTATGTGAGCCACAGGAGCCCTACAAACAAAGCTTACAATGTATGGGATAGAAGTCACAGATGGAATGTCCCTAGGTTCAAATCATACTAGTTATAAGGAAGACCATTTTCGATTAATGCAGTGAGTGAAGGAGATTCATTCGAGCATTGCTTCCATCCCTTTATTGCAGTGGACCTCCTAAGTGCAACCTGTATGCCCAGAAGTGTGTCTTACACTCATTGTGCCACACGACTTAAGCTATACCGCACTGTCTAGACCTAAGTAGGCCAAAATTGAGATGCTTGTGTTCAAATCTAGAGTCGACCCGATCTGGCAGTTGTGGATGGACTGTTCCTACTGAAAAAGGCAAAGACCAATTTGCAAATGGCTGATCTCCATCTAGAGTAGCATAGTGAACTAAAAAACAATGGTCTGGGACGCTGCCCCAAGCACTCACCAGTGGCTGAGATTAATTCAATAGTCAACAATTTAGAGTGTGACCCCTTTTACAAAGGCACAGGGGATAGAGTTCTGCCAAACGGGTTCAACAGGAACACAATCGATCCTAAAAAAGGAACAACGGTTTGTGTTCCTGTTAGACTATGACTTCAATGAGAAACACAGGGCAAAGTATTGGCAGCCAGCAAGACTGTGGTTGGATCGTAAACCAACGGATATAATAATCTCTGTTAACCACACTGAATAGACAGTTAATTGAAAATGCTGCTTTAAGGAGCAATTTATTGACTGCTGAGATTTGCATTATTATAGTGGCGGTCTTGCTCAGGGCAGGAATGGAACAGTAGACTTGCTAAAGTTGGGTTACCTACCTGAAATCTGAGGTGCGTGTTTGAAAATAAAGCCTTAACTATTCGTTTTTTATCTCAGTGAGAAAGAAAGACTGTTCGTATTATTACTGGTGAACAACAATAAAAGCACAGCACCTTCAATATACATGATATCAAATCCTGGAAAGTGAGAATGGTTTTTATTCAGTTATTGGGCCTGAAGAAGGTGCAATAAAGGTCAAGAAACCACCAAAACGCAGCGTGGACACAATGACCTTTTTTAGTACTTTGATTGTTTTTTATTTTTGGACTAAGGGCCTCATTATGAGTTGGGCAGCTGAACAGTCACAACTCCAAATAAGGTGGGGTTGAGGCGGCCATCTAGCCGGCGTCCTCACTCTATCGTATTATACTGTTTCCATCAGGCTGACTGGCGTAAAAGTTGCAGTATGACGTTTTCACTGATCAACCTGGTGGACACAGTACGGTGGAATTGGCCTCGGCTCCCTTAGGAAGTCAAGGTCAATGCCCTTGCCCATGCAAGAAGAACAAGTGATGGATGGAATGCTGAATAATCTCCAACATTCACCTCCAGTACAGAGATCTGGGCCTAAACCCATTGTTTTTTTTGCTACCCATGTTATTTCAGTTTGAATCCTGAAACATGCAAATCAGTCTTGACCCTACCCCCTACGGGAACAATCCAGCCCGTTTGCATTATTCAGCATTCCGTCCATCATCTGTTCTGTTTGCTTTTGTCACCTTAAGTGGGAAGAGTATGCCCAGACGTGGGTCCCATACTCACTGCGCCACTTGATTCAAGCTAGCCTGGCTGATGAGGGGTGATACCCCCAAAAGAGTCCCCTGAACCGGAATCAAGCATCCTGGAAGACCTGGCTTGGCAGTTTGGGCTGGAAAGTTCCCATGGAGAATAGGGTCAATACTGATTTGCATATAGCTGGGTCCAAACTGGGGAGGCATGGTGGGCAAAAAAAACATGGATTAAACCCAGATCTTTGTACTGGGGGTGAATGTTTGCATTTTTCAGTATTCTGTCCCCATCATCTGTTCTTTTTGCTAATGGCATCACACAGAACCCTTGGAGTGTGCACGGTCTGCAACAGCAGACAGTGCGCATTCAGAGGGTGCTGGCTGGGGGGCCCTGCACTGCCCGTAACATGGTTATGGGCAGTGCAGGGACCAACCAGTGGCCCCCAGCACGTGCTTTACGCCAGCCTTTTCATGGCAGGGACTCTGCCATGAAAAAGCTTGCAGAAAGCAAAGACATGATCAGCATTGCGGTGGAGAACTTGGCACCACCGTGGCTGACCACGACTTTGACCGCCGCTAACCCGTAGGGATCCATGATCCTGGAGGAGGCAGTGGTCTCCTGGAGGTCTGACCGCTAGGATTGTAATCCGGTGTTCAGACCGCCAGGATTGCAGAAATCCATCCGACATCATGAGTTTGACAGTCCTGTGGGCTGCCAAACTATTAATTATGCCCTAAATGTTTTGGATGATTTATCTAGTCCAATGGATGATAAATTATATTACCAAAGGTATTTAAAGTATACTTTATGAAATATTGGATAGGCTAAATTTTGTGACTGAAGCATAATTAGTTAATTTTGACATCAAAGTTGTATCTCTTCTTCGTAAGTTGATAATTAAGCATCTACATAGTGAAAGATTGGATTTTAACAACAAGCCCAGGGGAAACACTTTTGTATTGAGATTAATTCAAGCAGTCAGTTTTATTACTTAGTTGTAGCATAATATTGAAGACAGCTTTCATGAATAAATGATTTCTGGCAAATACCCATGCTCTGTCTTTTACATGTAGCCTTACCTCAAGCGAATGCAGCTGGACTATTAACAGTCGAGTTAGCATCCCACAATGGGTTAACCATTTCCATCACTTTGACCTGCTAGCCATAATAAATTAGATAAGGAAACCAGGAGTAAGCCTACCTACAAAACTGATACTTGTCACTAAGATGGAAACATTGTACCAATAACACTGCAAGGAAGGAAAAGTGTAAAGGAATGGAGTAAATTCTGAAAAAAGTCAGAAGACTGGGAGAAAAAGGTGGGACCTTGCACAACTGCTTAACGGAGACTATGAAAGAAAATAAATTTAAAGAGATTATACAGATAAGACACTGCCGGCTTACTAAGGATTTCAGCTGACACTTTTCTACTATAAAGTCCCACTCGGTTAAAGCGTCTGTTCTCTATTGGGAGTTACACTCAGTCCCACACGTTCCTCAAGTCTTCAAACCACAGGACACCAATGATCTTATGGGGAAAGTCAGGGAAAAGTACTATTTCAAAGGAAAATGTACCCCACAGTCTTTCCTCAAACTTAAAGCAGAATCAGGAGTTGCAGAAGTCCTTCACCAAGGCAAAAGCACATGCTAGAGACATAACTGTGTGACACTATTCGCGACCATGCTTTTGTGATGTATTATACCAGAAGAATAAGTTACTTAACCTTCGGTAACGCTTTTACTGGTGGATACAGTAGTTACCTGTGGATTCCTCACCTTATGAATTCTCCCAATGTGCCAGCATTCGGCGGAAACTTTCTTCCCAGCTCTTCACGTCAATGAGGATGTCACAATTGCACGGCTCCGCATGCGACTCCGTCTCACGTCATCCTGGCAACAAGAAGTCCTTGACGGCATGCTGATGTTAGTTTCACCATTTTTTTTATGTGCCTTCGAGGCAAACAGGTGAATACCGACTTCACAAGAAAAACATACATATACCAATCCAAATCCAAATATAAATCACAATATTTGTTTATATAAAAGACACCAAAAACGTATGTACATTTATAGCAAATGAAGTCTTGGTATGACCAGACAGGCAACGGGGAGACGGGTGGGACTGTGAGGAATCCACAGGTAGCTACTGTATCCACCAGAAAAAGCGTTACTAAAGGTAAGTAACTTATTTTTCTGATGGATACAACTACCTGTGGATTCCTCACCTTAAGAATAGAATCCCAAAGCAGTCCTGCACTCGGAGGTGGGTGCCTGACCGGTCACACCAAGAAATCCTGCAAAACAGAATGTGCAAAATGGCCGTCCCTCCTAACTTCAGAGTCTAAGCAATAATGCTTTGCGAAAGTGTGGCAGGAAGCCCAAGTTGCAGCTTTACAAATTTCAGCAACTGGGACACCTCTAGCCAAGGCCGAAGTGGCAGACTTAGCCCTGTTGGAATGAGCCTTAAAACTTTCAGGAGGAACCTTCTTTGCAAGTGAATACCACGTCTTCATGCAAAGAGTGACCCACCTGGAAAGGGTTCTCTTGTGGACGGCTTTGCCCTTCATCTTGCCCACATTTCCAACGAAGAGTTGAACATAAATACGAAAGTCTTTTGTCCTTTCAATGTAAAAACTCAGAGTCCTTCTTGGATCTAGGCGAAGAAGTCTTTTCTCTTCCTTTGAAGGATAGGGAGGAGGGTAAAAGGATGAGGGAGTTATACATTGCCCCATGTGAAAGGGAGTGACAACCTTAGGAAGGAAAGCCGCCCTGGTTCTCAGCACTACCTTTTCAGCATGAAAGGATGTAAAGGGAGGTTTCACACTAAGAGCCTGGAGCTCACTCACATGCCTAGCAGACGTGATAGCTGTGAGGAAAACTGTTTTCAAAACTAAAAGTCTCAATGGACAAGAATGCATAGGCTCAAACGGTGAACCTAATAAAAAACTTAGAACCAAATTCAAATCCCACTGAGGCATGAGAAACAGAGTGGGAGGAAACTTTTTAGTCAGGCCTCTCAAGAACCTAATAACTATAGGAGACTTAAATACGAAAGGCTGACCAGCAAGGCATAGAAAGGCCGACAGCGACAATAAATAACCCTTCAAAGTTGCAATTGCACGTCCCTTCTGTGCCAGGGAAAGGGCAAAAAGCAAAACAGACAAATGGGCCTTAAAGGGATCAATTTGCTTCTCTCCACAACAAACAACTAATTTTGCCTGTCTGTTAGCATTGACAGTCTTGGTGGAGTGCCGCCTGGCCGATAAGATAACATCTGCCACTTCTGGAGGGAGAGAAAGGGAACTCAGATTGCCCCGTTCAATCTCCAGGCATGTAGGTGCAGGCTCTGTGGGTGGGGGTGTAGAACCTGCACCTGCAAGAGGAGGTCTGCCCTGTGAGGGATATGGAGCGGAGGGCACAGTGAGAGTTGGAGAAGGTCTGAGTACCACACCCATCTTGGCCAATCCTGAGCTATTAAAATGACTTGAGCCTGATCTTGGCGAATCTTCCTCAGAACCCGATGAATCAAGGGTATGGGGGGGAAATGCGTAAAGTAACTGGTCGTACCAAGACATCTGAAACGCGTCCCCCAATGCTCCTTGCACCGGAGGCTGCAGAACGACGGGCAGTGTGCGTTCTCCCAAGTGGCAAACAGGCCTATCTGTGGAACACTCCACATCCGAAAGATGTGAAGAACCAGGTCTGGATGGAGATGCCTCTCGTGATCAGCTGAGAAATGCAGACTGAGCCTGTCTGCACGTACGTTGAGAACCCCAACCAGATGGTTTGCTACTATGCAAATTCGATGATCCTGTGCCCAACACCAGAGCTTCTCTGGGGAGAAGGTATGACCCTACTCTTCCCTGCTTGTTAATGTACCATATTCCGGTATTGTTGTCCGTCAAGACCTGAACTGACTGACCGCGAAGGGATGGGAGGAAGGCCTTGAGAGCCAGACGTATCGCCAACAATTCTAATAGATTGATGTGAAACATCTGTTCCACTGGAGACCAATGACCTTTGATCTCCAGGTCCCTCAGATGAGCTACCCACCCTAGAGTGGAAACATCCATTATGACCATGGCCACTGGAGGCGGTAGACAAAACGTCCTTCCTTGGGAAAGGTTGCCGTCCACAGCCTACAATCGTAGATCTGTTGCAGCGTCTCTGGAGATCGTTATAGACTCTTTGAGATCCCATTTGTGTTGAAACCACTGCTTGTGGCGGCACCATTGGAGAGCCCTCATGTGCCAACGTGCATGAGCGACCAACAGAATGCAAGAAGCAAACAGACCAAGCAGGTGTGGGACCTTGAGGACTGGAACGACCGCTCCATTTTGAAACATTGGAATCAACGCTTGAATGTCCTGAATCTGCTGAGGATAGGCCTGATTCAATGTGGTATTCAGTACTGCCCCTATGAACAGGAGGTGCTGAGAGGGCTCCAGGTGAGACTTGGGCACGTTCACCGGAAAGCCCGGACTGAACAACAACATTGTTGTCACTTGCAAATGATGCAGCATGAGCTCTGGGGACTTGGCTTTAATCAGCCAATCGTCCAGGTAAGGGAAACGAGATATTCCCTTTCATTCTGAGGTCTGCTGCAACCACTGCCATCACCTTCGTGAAGCCGTGAGGTGCGGAAGTAAAGAACAAAAGGAAGGAGCGGAAACTGGTAGTTTTGCGACCCTATGTGAACCGGAGATACTTCCTGTGCGACTTCAGAATGGGGATATGAAAATAAGCATTCTGAAAGTCGACAGACACCATCCAGTCTTCCTTAATCAACGCCAGATGCATCTGTGCTAGAATCAGCATTTTGAATTTCTCTTGTTTGAAGAACCAATTCAAAATCCTGAGGTCCAGGATAGGCCTCAATCGACCATTCTTCTTGGGAACCAGAAAATATCTCAAATTGCATCCATGACTCCTTTCCTGCTCTGGAACCAGCTCCACTGCACCCTTTAACAAAAGGACTTGCACCTCCTGCTGAAGCAACAGGAGATCTTCTGAACAAAACGAATGACAGGGAGGGATGGGAGGGGGAAACTCCCGAAAAGGAAGGGCATAACCTTTCCCCATAATATTTAGTACCCAAGAGTCCGATGTGACTAACTCCCACTCGTGGAGACAATTAAATAGCCTGCCCTTAGGGAGAAGCATGATCCAAGATGGATAGAAAACTAGGACTGCTTTCCTTGTTGGCTTCCTCCAGAGGAAGAGGATGAGGCAGGATGCTGCTGGGTGGCTCCTCGTGTCCTAACCCTCAACGCCCTCTAAAAGATCTATAGGGAGGGTTGGCAGGCTGTTGAGTGTTGGACTGTGGCATTCCACGATAAGAGAATCCACGGCCAAACCCCCCAAACCTCTGAAAGGACCTAAAGGGTACAGATGTGGATGCCTGTAGCCTCAAGGATCTTGTAGTAGCCTTGCTGTCTTTCAAACGTTCTAAAGCAGAGTCCGCCTTAGACACAAACAGGAAGGTCCAACAAAGTTGTTTGAACGCCCGTGGAAAAACCAGAAGACCTAAGCCACGCATGCCTCCTGGTCGCCACCGAAGTGCCCATTGCCCTGGCCACTGATTCCGCTGTATTCAGACCTAACTGGATAATCTGTTTGGCCGCCATTTTAGTGTCCAAAAGGAGCTCATCAAACTGTCCCTGCATATTCTGAGGCAAGTTTGGCACTACAGCTCTTGCTGTGTCCATCAGGGCATGAACATACCTCCTCAGCACACAGGTAGCATTGACAGATTTCAGGGCCATACTACATGAGGAGAATCTTTTCTTGGCTGCTTGCTCCATTCTCTTGGACTCCCTGTCTGATGGAGTAGCGGGAAACGAACCAGGTGCAGATCGGGCAGAACAAGAAGCTTGGACCACCAAGCTCTCAGGAGTCTGATGTTGAGATAAAAATCAAGGATCCCCAGAAGCAACCCTGTACCTCCTTGCCAAAGTCCTGGTAACTGCTGGAGATGTGGCAGGCTTTCTCCAAATGTCTAAAATAGGCTCAGTAAGAGCATCATTGAAAGGGAGTAGGGGCTCCGCAGAAGTAGAGGAAGGATTCAACACCTCCGTCAAGATGTTTGTCTTTACTTCCGCAGCTGGTAATGGAAGTTCCCAAAATTCAGCAGCTTTCCTTATGACAGTGGGATAGGATGTTTCCTCCTCTGTAAATTCACCTGGGGATGAAAGATCCCACGCTGGGGAGGTATCCAGTCCACTCGCAGAGTCCAGACCCTGAAACTCTCCCATATCAGGAATCTCTCCTTCATCTAACAACTGTTGCTGGTATTCCTGCTCCTCCGAGAGCCTCAAGGCTCTCCTCCTTGATCTCAATCTGGCCTCCAATCTAGGCGTCAACAGAGAGTTAGCCGACGTCGACGATGTCTGCTTCAAGGCAGATGGACGTGGTGGAGGAGATGGTGGAGACACACTGCGTCCCGACAGGGACCCATCCGGCACTAGTATTGACTCCATCAGCGCCGTTGGCACCATCATCTGAGGCAACGACATCATCAGCACCAAACCAGCACTCTCAGCCACATAGAAGGGCACAAACAGAGCAGACTTGTATGTCGCCGGCGAATCCAAGGAGGACGTTAATGGACCCGTGGGACCAGCCGGTGCACCAGCAGGGGCCATAGCCTTGTTGAAAATGCTAAACATAGCAATTAGGAAAGCCGCCGGATCCACTCCCAGGGTCGGGAAGGCAGGCAATCTCTTGTCATCTTGAGGCGCTTGGGTCGGATCCGAAACTTGCTCCACCGCCTCTGGAGCCAACACAGGTGAAAAGTGAGTCTGAGGACTTGCCGGGGTCTCGACAACCTCAATTGGTGATCGTGTCGGAGAACCCTATGAACTCTGAGGCTGGGGAGTAATAGTTGGACTGACCTCCTAAGCCTTACGACGTTGTCTCGGATGGGACTGAGACCGAGATCAATCTCTAGAAGAACAGCGTCGAGAATCGTGCCTGCGCCGCTAGAAGAGTCCCTTGCGTTAGATCTTCGATGACCCTTGACAATGTCAGACGGAGTCATGCAAATGTGACGCCCTCGACATGAATTGCTGGTAAGAAAGTTTCCGTCGAATGCTGGCGCACTGGGAGAATTCATAAGGTGAGGAATCCACAGGTAGTTGTATCCATCATGATAACTAACCCCATCTAGGCAGAAAGCTTCTAGATTTAAAGATCGAAAATGTCAATAACTTCAATACTGTTAGAAATGGGGTCTCTAGTTGGCAGAGGTATACACCCTTGTCCAGTTAGGGGCCACAATCCTAGTCAGGGTAAGTCACAACACAACCCAAAGTATCCTTTGCTCACCCTCTGGTAGCTTAAAACAGAGCAGGCAGGCTTAATTTAGAAGGCAATGTGTAAAGTATTTGTGCAATAACTCATACAGTAGCAGTGAAAACATGCCAAAAATACACCACACAGGTTTAGAAAAATAGATACTCTTTCTTAATAAAATAAGCTCAAAGGGACGAAAATGCAATGAACACAAAGTTATGATTTTTTAAAGATTAAATCCCACTAAAGCTCTTAAAAACACAACTGGGGCTATCACTGCATCCATGATGGGGTCGTTACCAACAGTCTGATGCCAGAAGCAGCGGTCACGCAGTCGCACAGACCCCCAGGCACAGCACCTTTGAAAACGAAGAAACAAAGACATCACACAGAGTCGTGGAGGTGATGCATTACTAGAGCCAGTGCGGTGTAAGTTCCCTACGGTGTCTGGGGACGTGAGGCGTCAATTCCGCACTTCAAAGCGGGGGGAGGTGAAGCGTTTGTTGCATCTGGATGCAGTGGTAGCTGGTGCAGCGTCGATAGCGAGACGTCAATTCCTTTTGGCCCGGCAGGGGTCAATGGATCCAGTCGGTCAAGACATGATGTGTGAACTTCACAGTGTGCAGCGGTGCAATGTTGGGAAGCAGCAGTGGTGCTGGAGTCGCTGAATTCAACAGTCTTTGATGGCCCTGAGACTTCAGACAAGGAGGCAAGCTCAATCCAAGCCCTTGGAGAGAACTTTCGGGGAAGGCAGAGTCCTTCCAGCAAAGTCAGAGGCCAGCAGGCAGCAGGGCAACAAGCAGGGCAACAGTCCTCAGCAATGCAGCCCAGATGAGACCTTTGGCCAGCCAGGCAGTTGCTCTGACAGTTCAGGTGAAGATCTAGAAGCGTCTGATTTGGTGGGGGTCAGAGACCTAGTATATATATACCCAAAAGTGCCTTTGAAGTGAGGGAAACTTCAAAGAGTGGTTTTGAAGTGTAAAAGCTCCCCTTTCAGCCCAGTCTTGCCTGCCAGGTTCCTTTTGAGGGGTGATCAGTCCTTTGTGTGAGGGTAGGCACTGGCCTTTGGAGTGTAAGAGAGAGTCCCTCCGCTCTTCTTGCCCAGGGAGATCTATTCAGTATGCAGAAGAATGCAGATGTGACTGAGTGTCATGTGTTTATGGCTGTCTGGGATGGAATGCACAAAGGGTGCTGTCAAACAGCACAGACCACACGTGGACTGGAGACAGGTTGGAAGGCATTTCTAAAATAGTAATATTAGTAATCCAACTTCACCAGTAAGGATTTTCTATTACCATTCTGGTCATAATAAACTGCCACTCCAGAAGAGAATTTACCACTTAAAAGTATATGAGGCTGCTCTAATGTTAGTCCATGAGAGAAGCAGGCCTCACTGTAGTGGAAAAGGTTTTCACTACCAGTACTTGTAAAACATGCCCTGCCTTTTATTTATATAGCACCCTGCCCTATGGGTTACCTAGGGCCTACCTGAGGGGTGACATATGCAGAAAAAGGGGAGTTTAGGACTTGCAAGTAGTTTTAAATGCCAAATCAAAGTGGCATTGAAACTGCTAACACAGGCCTTGCAATGGCAAGCCTAAGACATGGTTAAGGGAATACCTATGTGGGTAGCAGAATCAGTGCTGCATGCCTAACTGCAGCATTTAATCTGCAGCATTAAAGGTTACACTGACAAGAGATAAAGGCAAACGTTGATGATGGTGCTGGTGTAGCTGAGAGGTAGTTGTTAGAATTTGCTTGGTAAAATACATAGACACCACCAAGCACTGCAAAGATTTCAGAAAACTGCTCGGATTGCTGATAGTGAGGCATGTGGTGCATCCTCTTGCGCAGTCTTGCCTTTTTGAGAGGGTAACAAAGGAACACAGCAGCTGCAATGAGTGACAGAGAAGTAATGTATGTGAGTTGCATAACCCAACAAGGTATGTAATATTTTAGCACATTTACCATGGCAATCCACTATCAGGAGTAGGAACCTTTGTCTGAACTATAAGTGGCACTTCTGAAACAAGCCTCAGCAAGATCTGCCCGTTGCAATGTGAGAAACACGATCACCCAATTTTCAGGAATCTTCGAATAAGATAGCTAGCTCTTCAGTATGGTCTTCCAATGGACTCAAACTAAGGAAACCTTAAGACACACTCTTCTACGCCAGAATCATAAACGTCATGCTGTGTAGAAATGCTTCCTGAAGCAGCCCCTGAGATGCATGAAGAGCAGATTAGAACACCAGGTTAGAGTAACACTAATGTCCTAAAACCCGCAAAAATGCAAATTCCGGATCACTGACTTTGCAAGCTTGAACCTACACAGGTCTCTTTTGTTTTTTACAAATCCTATTACACACACGATTTCCACAATAGGGCAGCCTTATTGATAAGTTACAATGATTCTAAAGTTACAATAAGGTTGCTGAAAAGGACTTGCAAAGGTGTCATTATAAGCATTATTCAAGTCAACATTCAAAGAACATATCAACCTGTAATGGCCATATATATGGTCACTAGAATTCATCTAAGCCTTAATGAAGAGATGCTCATTGGGCCTTGGCATGGGTCGTGAGACAGAGGTGGTGAAGGTATTTTACTGGGGTAGCCAACGTGGATGTGACTCAGAGCTGTGTTCTAGTGGCACAATGCATTTTTTTTTTTTTTAACTATACAGGTGTGCAGATAGCATGCAAATCAGAAAATGGAAAACTACGTGGGACTGCTGTTTACTGAAACATTTCTGGGAGTATTATGCAACCTGAGACCTTTCTGAGACTTACTCCAACAGATGCCCCAGGTAACACCATATATGTCACCTACTGGGCTAATGGTACACTGGTTTCAAACCAGGATACCTGAGAATATAAGGAGGCTACTAGCCTCTGCCCCTTCTGAATTATACATCCACTTTCATCGATTAAGGCCCCTACCCATTTGGAACTCCTTGCCAGTAGAACTAAGTTGCCTCTATCCTTAACCTTCCTCAAAAATAAATTGAAGACTAGTCTGCTTGTGCAGGGTGCTAACACTGAGCAAACAGAGATAGTCGGATGGTATGCACTATACAAGTGTCAGTCAAGTCAATAACAATAGATCTATTCCTCACTTAGGGTCCAGAGTTAAATTTGTTAAACAACAATTGCCAGTGCCCAAAATGTTTCAAACAGGGAGAGGGAAGGCAGAGCCTAGTACAAGGGAATAACTGCCTACCGGTACACAAATACACAGACCCGTGCCT
This sequence comes from Pleurodeles waltl, assembly GCF_031143425.1. Lineage (NCBI taxonomy): Eukaryota > Metazoa > Chordata > Amphibia > Caudata > Salamandridae > Pleurodeles > Pleurodeles waltl. The sequence continues at coordinate 811,740,229 of NC_090447.1, forward strand.
TCACCCATTTATTCCACAGAGAGAAAGGTGAGCGCTAAACACTGCTTCCTTGGAGTCCTCCAAGGTCAGAATCAATGCTTGTCCCTTAATGGAAGGCGGTTTTGGCATTGCTGCGGACAGCGAGGTGACTCCAATTTTCACTTAGGCCTTAGTTACAGATTGTCATACTATCTCCACAATGGCTTAAGCTGTGCACTCAAACAAACATTAAAGCTGTGGGCACGAGGTAGGCCTTCAATACATGACCCAATTATCACACAGCTTCTAGTAAACTGCTCAATGGGAAGTTAAATGGTGACTAGACAATGCGTAGCTACACCACCCCACATGTTCTTAGCACACATGTCAAGCCGACAGCCCAGATTCTGCACTTTGTGTGACTCACCCTGCAAGATCATTTTAATCTCATTAATCAGGTACACTGCTTGTGGGATTCTCAGATACAGTCCCAACAAATATGTGCTGATGCCCACCAGTAAACGCTAGTGTAAATTAAACACTGTCAATGGCAACGTCCAATTCAGAAGATCGCACCTAGACAGAAGATGTTTGTTTATACTGGTAAAATTAATTCAGTTTGAGGTTTGCCTACAGGATAGGTAAACCACAAAATTTCCTTTTGGGCTGCTCAAGTTCATTGTAACTGTTGATTTGTTCACTAATTGTCAGACCCAAATATTTGTCAGATTTTTTGAGGTTTGAGAAGAAAAGAACTATATTTTCATTAAAACTACAATACTGGAAGTCCCCACTTACGAAGGTCCCAAATACTTTAAATTTTTTTAAGAAAGGTTACGTTCAAATAATGGAATTTTCCTCAAGAAGTGGAAGTATATGCAAAGTATTAAAGTATTTTTCCAAGTCAAAATACAAACGTATCTGACCACGTACAGCAAGCATTTTCGGGGGAGATGTACATTTTTTTTTATTTTTATTTTTAAAGAAAATGTATTGGAAGGTCTAGAGAAACCAGTCTACAGGGAGTGCAGAATTATTAGGCAAGTTGTATTTTTGAGGATTAATTTTATTATTGAACAACAACCATGTTCTCAATGAACCCAAAAAACTCATTAATATCAAAACTGAATATTTTTGGAAGTAGTTTTTAGTTTGTTTTTAGTTTTAGCTATGTTAGGGGGATATCTGTGTGTGCAGGTGACTATCACTGTGCATAATTATTAGGCAACTTAACAAAAAAAAATATATACCCATTTCAATTATTTTTCATTACCAGTGAAACCAATATAACATCTCAACATTCACAAATATACATTTCTGACATTCAAAAACAAAACAAAAACAAATCAGTGACCAATATAGCCACCTTTCTTTGCAAGGACACTCAAAAGCCTGCCATCCATGGATTCTGTCAGTGTTTTGATCTGTTCACCATCAACATTGCGTGCAGCAGCAACCACAGCCTCCCAGACACTGTTCAGAGAGGTGTACTGTTTTCCCTCCTTGTAAATCTCACATTTGATGATGGACCACAGGTTCTCAATGGGGTTCAGATCAGGTGAACAAGGAGGCCATGTCATTAGATTTCCTTCTTTTATACCCTTTCTTGCCAGCCACGCTGTGGAGTACTTGGACGCGTGTGATGGAGCATTGTCCTGCATGAAAATCATGTTTTTCTTGAAGGATGCAGACTTCTTCCTGTACCACTGCTTGAAGAAGGTGTCTTCCAGGAACTGGCAGTAGGACTGGGAGTTGAGCTTGACTCCATCCTCAACCCGAAAAGGCCCCACAAGCTCATCTTTGATGATACCAGCCCAAACCAGTACTCCACCTCCACCTTGCTGGCGTCTGAGTCGGACTGGAGCTCTCTGCCCTTTACCAATCCAGCCACGGGCCCATCCATCTGGCCCATCAAGACTCACTCTCATTTCATCAGTCCATAAAACCTTAGAAAAATCAGTCTTGAGATATTTCTTGGCCCAGTCTTGACGTTTCAGCTTGTGTGTCTTGTTCAGTGGTGGTCGTCTTTCAGCCTTTCTTACCTTGGCCATGTCTCTGAGTATTGCACACCTTGTGCTTTTGGGCACTCCAGTGATGTTGCAGCTCTGAAATATGGCCAAACTGGTGGCAAGTGGCATCGTGGCAGCTGCACGCTTGACTTTTCTCAGTTCATGGGCAGTTATTTTGCGCCTTGGTTTTTCCACACGCTTCTTGCGACCCTGTTGACTATTTTGAATGAAACGCTTGATTGTCTGATGATCACGCTTCAGAAGCTTTGCAATTTTAAGAGTGCTGCATCCCTCTGCAAGATATCTCACTATTTTTGACTTTTCTGAGCCTGTCAAGTCCTTCTTTTGACCCATTTTGCCAAAGGAAAGGAAGTTGCCTAATAATTATGCACACCTGATATAGGGTGTTGATGTCATTAGATCACACCCCTTCTCATTACAGAGATGCACATCACCTAATATGCTTAATTGGTAGTAGGCTTTCGAGCCTATACAGCTTGGAGTAAGACAACATGCATAAAGAGGATGATGTGGTCAAAATACTCATTTGCCTAATAATTCTGCACTCCCTGTACAGTTCAGAATTGCTTGAAGCAATTATGGCACTAACAGAAGGCATGTAGTGTATGCTTCATTGTGTAAGGAATGTGTCTCAGAACACTTGCTTATAATTTTGCGGATTGTTAGAAATTAGGTTGTTAGTTTAGAGGGGTGGAAGCCCCACTCAGGCAACAACTACAATTCTTGTCATGGTGAACCGCAAAAGCCACTACATTAATTAGTGCTTAACCCTCTCGCTGTGTGGCACAAAACAGTCAGACTTAACTTAGAGGAAATGTGTAAAGTATTTATGTAGTATGTAAACAGTAACAGAATGGAAACAACACAAGAAAAGCACCAAACTAATTTAGAAAAATAAGTAAAATGCAATAAATAAAATGATACCTGAATGACAAAAGTCTAATTACTAGAACTGGAGTAGTTTAATTTTAAAGTTTATAGTGAAAATAGCAGCAAGAAGCAGAAAGCACCTCTCATGGGCATCTGGTTGCACTAGGCCAAAGCAAAGTCACAGGTTCAGGCTGACATGGTGTAACACAGGCCGGATACAGGGACCAGGATAGTCCCATTTAACGGTTACATTGTCATGTCTAGCACAAAGAGCTCCATTTACCTTAGAGGAAATAGTGAGGAGGAGGTTTGCGGCACAAAAAGTAGGTAGGGCGTTGTGAACAGATGCTGCTGTAGCATGAACAGCCAGTACTTCCTGGAGCGTCATGCTGGTGGTCACTGTGGGCTGTTGCTGTAGCATGAAGTGCAGGTTTCGCATTGTCGGTTGCTGCAAAGAGTCACTTTCAGCACAAAGAGCAGGACTCACCTGAGCTTCACACTGACTGTCGTCGCAGGCAGCAGAGTCTTTGTGCAAACTGGCCCATTTGCGACCACGAGGAGCACAAACTTCAGCTTTTCCCCTTTTACTTCAGGAGGGGCTCTTACTGATGCCAGCCAACAGTCTAGGACCTGGAGGGCACCTCTTGGGCATCAGGGCACACTCGAGCAGAGGTCAGCAGTAGGGCTCAGGTAGGTCCAGCTGCAGCTGGTTAGTTGCAAGGAAGTCGTTGGAAGCTTGTTGTGTCACTGTATCTCACAAAGGAGGTCAGACAGCAAAGCACAGGACAGTCCTTCTGGCAGCAAGGCAGTCCTTCTATCATATATTAGCATGAACATCGTCCTTCTGAATATTCTTCTGGTCCAGGAGAGCTCTGATGAGGTTGTGAAAGTCCTTGAATACCTGATGGCAGCCTTTATGGGTGGATGGATGGGTGTGTGTGTGTGTTGGGGGGGGGGGGGGGGGGTAGGAGATGGTTCCCTGGGCTACATACACCCAAAACTGGTCAGTTGTTCCAGTTTCCCTGATCCAAACTGTACAGGGTGACAAAGGCAAGGCCAGTCCTGGTGACAGGTTCTTTTGTGTGTGCTGTGGGCAAAATCCTTTGAAATGTCATTAGGGCAGGGTACAGCTCCTCCCCAACCACCCTGCCTGATAAACCCTCTCCCACGTTCCATTGTTCCCTGTCTTGGCCCAATAAAATGTTTTCATGAGGGAACCATTAACAGGCCCAGGCAGCTGGAAACTCCTAGAAAGGCCTCAGAAATTTGGGTCAGGAAAATGCCAGCTTTTTACAAGTGCCATTTTCAAAATTATAATCCAAAATCCGACTTTACCAATAAAAAGTATTTTAAATTACAATTCAATGGAGGGCAAACATCAGTTTATTTGCGCCCAATCTGATTGTACGCCTTATTAAGTGAAATAAAGTAGCCCATTGTTAACATATGGCAGAGAACAGTTTAAAAAAAAAAAAAGACTTTCCCGTTTTTTCACTGTCAGGACATTCAAAACCTAGACACACATGTCCTTCACTTTAGATACCGTTCACCCTGCCCTATGATCCTTTAGGGCCTACTTTAGGGGTGGCTTATAAGTATTAAAGAACAAGTTACTTACCTTTGGTAAAGAATTATCTGGTAGAGACATTCTAGTTGCAGATTCCTTACCTTAAAATCTTCCCAACTCGTCAGTCTGGATCCAGAGATTTTTCTTCGAATACCGCTGCGCGCCGTCAACTGGCTTTGGTTGACTCCTCATCCATCATTGGCATTGTGGTCACCAGACAAAATGCCACAGGTCGTATATATGCGCCACCCTGGAAGGCTGACGTCAGTTTCTTTTTGCAACTTTCCACGCCAGAAGCACAGAGCCAAGAAGACTGACCCTGGTGTGCCAGAACTAGGGCTCTGGAAGGGAAAGCCCTGTCCCTAGAAATCAGTTTGCAAAGAGGGGAGGATGGGTGGGTCGGAGAAGGTTCTTTTCTGCACTGCCCCAACTTTTCTTCGCACCCTCATAACCCACAAAGAGCTGATCATTCCATCAGAACGCCAAGACAAAACGCCAATGCTCTTTCTAGGTTCAGCTGTGGAGTCTCTCCTCTTCCTCTGAAGGATGTGGTGGCGAGTAAAAAGTAGGAAAAGTTATGAATTGGCCTACATGAAAGGGCCTGACTACTTTAGATAGAAAGGAAGCCCTATTAACAAAGCACCAACTTGTCAGGATGGATAGACATGAAAGGTGGCTTCGATGAAAGAGCCTGGAGCTTACTCACTCTGCGGGCAGAGGTGATGGCTACAAGGAAGGCTCTCTTCAAAGTAACAAGCCTAAGTGTGCAGTTGTGAAGTGGCTCAAAAGAAGAACACATCAGAAAGTAAGTTCAAATCCCTTGGCATTACGAAGGGGGAAGGGTGAATCAGATTAGTAAGACCCTTTTGAAATATTCAAACAATGGGAGAGGGTTGGTCAGGCAACCTGCAGAAAAGGATGGCAGACAAATAACCCTTGAGGGTGCCTAGAGGACAGCCCCGCTGGGCCAGAGAAAGGAAAAATAAAAACCGCAGAAAAAGGGGCAGAGAGGGGGTCAACTGACATGTCTGTACACCATGGCACAATTTTCTTTTTTTCCCCCCCAATCGACAGGCATATACCATTCTAGTGGAGGGACACCTGGGTGCGAAGATATAATTACAGGCTTCAGGCGGACGGTCAAAAGTTGGCCACTGCCGCTGCTCAATCTCCATGCACAAAGGCAGAGACTGAACAGGTTTGGCTGGAGAACCGTCCCCAGCTGTTGCGACAGAAGAGCCTTCCGAAGGGGCAGTCTGATCGGAGAATCAAAGGCCATGCTCAATAGCTCGGTATACCATATCTTTGGGTCCAGTCCGGAGCCACAAGAGTGACTTGGGCCCGGTCGTTCTTGATCTTCTTGAGAACACTGGACAGAAGTGATATTAGCGGAAAGGAGTAAAGGAGGCCTGTGTTCCATTCAAGACGAAAAGCATTGCTGTGCGAGTGCCGCCCTGAAAACTCCAACAAGCAAAACAGCGCACATTTCATGTTCTCTGCGGAGGGGAACAGACCTAACCAAGGCTCTTCCCCAGTGCCGAAAGAGACTTTGCGCCACCTACGTATGGAAACGCCATTTGTGATAGACCAGGCACTCACAGCTGAGTTTGTATGCTCTGGCGTTCAGAATACCTGCCAGATGTTGAACCACAGGGCCAACAACACCCTAAAATCCACACTAAGGGACCTAGAGGCAGGTTCTGCAACACCCCACCAGGAAATTAGCTCAATCCACACCTCCTGCTTTAGGGATATCGCAACCCACTTCTCAGCACCCCCAGCCCACGACGACAAACGACCCAAAGCCAGGCACCGCTGGTTCAACAAAACGTGCCGGTCCCTAAACAAGCGCCTAGTTCAAGCCATTAAATCCAAGGACCCCATCGCCATCCGCGTAGCTAGGAAGTCCTATAAATCTGCAATATGCATAGCCAAGCGTGATCAAGATAGCAAATGGTGGACATCACTCAGCGACGCTGTGCGCAAGAGAAATTATAGTCTGTTCTGGTCCCTGGCAGCGCGAGGCCCAGAAACCAGTGGTTTGGACATCACAACCGATATTGCCCCAAGAGACTGGATAGCCCACTTTAGTAGTCTGTACTCCCCTGATCATGATAGCCCCACCTCTGTTTGTACGGGCCCCCTCCTATTTCACTCGTTAGCACCAACCACCGCAGCACCCCTGTTGTTCTCCCAAAGTGATATAACTTACTCTCTAAGCACTCTAAAACGCGGCAGGGCCCCTGGTTCAGACTGCGTCCCAGCAGACCTATTCTCAACAGACCTAGCATCCTGGTCAAGATATCTCACCATTCTAGCTAACGCAATAGCATCTGGGGCGCCAATTCCCGACTCTTGGAAAGCGGCCATTGTTATTCCAATCTTTAAAAAGGGCGACAGATCTCTTCCCTGTAACTATAGACCCATTAGTCTAATTGACTGTGTCCAAAAAGTCTTCTGCCACTGCCTCCTAGGGAAGATAGAAGAATGGATAATTGACCACGATATCCTTAGCCCCCTCCAAGCCGGTTTCCGAAAGAAGATTTCCACCACTGATCAAGCCCTCAGATTCCTATTATTATATTGGAAAACAGTGTTCATCGGTAAAGGCAGCCTTTATGTAGCTTTCGTGGATCTCAAATCTGCTTTTGACCTAGTACCTCGCAACAAACTGTGGGTCACTCTCTCTCGGATGGGAATCCCGGAACACATCCTTGCCATTTTGATACGACTCCACGAGGACAACTACGCACAAGTCAGGTGGGGCAACAAGGGCCAACTTACCGATAGAATCCACGTCTCTAGGGGTGTGCGGCAAGGTTGCGTACTTGCCCCGACCCTCTTTTCCCTGTACATCAACGAAATTGTCCCCTCCCTCCTCAGACTGCAGGCTGACGCACCTTCACTTGGCACACAAAAAATCCCAGTCTTACTCTTTGCCGATGACACTCTCTTGATATCTAAGACCCCTAGTGGTCTAAGGAAACTCCTTGCGTGCTTCGAGCATTTCTGTTCATCCCAGGGACTCGAAATCAACGCAACGAAAACCAAACTAATGAACCTTAATCCCCACAGATCTTTCAAAGGGAAATTTACTCTAGAGGGCTCCTCACTCGAGAAGGTGGGCATTTTCAGCTACCTGGGCATAACACTCACTGACAACATGTCCTGGAAGCCACACATAGGAAAACAAGCCCTTAAATTAAGACAAACAACTGGGGCTCTACTAAAAAACTTCCACCTCTCACACACAAAACCAATTCGCCCAGCATTACAATTATACGAAGCCCAGGCAGTTTCCTCAGCGCTCTACGGGGCTGAACTTTGGGGTTATACCAAAACCCAAGACCTAACCACCGCTGAAAACAACTTCTTAAGAAACCTTGTGTCCCTTCCGCTAAGCACCCCACTGTTCCCTCTTTTCAAGGACCTCGGCATCAAACGCATTGGTCACAAAGCCCGCCTGCGACCTCTGCTGTACTGGCGGCGTCTCTGGACCACTCCGGAACTTGTCATCTTCACCGAAGCTCTACAGGTCATCCTAAAAGCCGACCACCTGCACAGAATCCCCTGGCTACGATCCATCAAGGATTTACTCCACTCTATCGGGCTCGATGATCTCTGGAACTCACCAGCCACGTCAGTCTTTCCCTCGAAAAGCGAACTAAAGAAACTTTACTGGCAAAGGGCCAACAACGAAGACACTCGGGCTGCACTCCACACTACATTATCTTGTGACTTTGCCAACCTAAAAGAGTCATGCAAGTACGAAACTTTTTGGGACCTAATCACGGCCCCAAGGGAAAGGAAACTGTACTTCCAGCTCCGCATTGGAACACTCCCATTAAGACTTTTCACCAGCAGCTGGTCACACAACGAATCCACCGCATGCCCTGCTTGCAAAGCCCCCGTGGAGAATCTCCCTCACCTCCTTTTTGCATGCCCCGCGTATACTGCCCCCCGTAGGAAATGGCTGGCCCCGGCATGCAGACTACTGGGAGCACGCTGCTCTGCGCTAGCTCTGCGAATCCTTAGATCAGACACCAGGCCAACGCTAGTGATCGCTATCGCCAAATTCCTCGGAGCTAGTTGGCTTATTAGAGGGAAAACTCTCCTGGACAAAGACTCCAAATAAGACTGTCCCAACATCCTGCAGAGTGCATTTCACTTCATTTCATTTTTTCTAATTTCATTCCATTTTATTCTATCTCATTTTTATTCCATTTTAATTTTTATTTATATTTCATTCCCTTTTATCACCATATTTACCTGCAATTTTATTTTATCATGTGCATTTATTTGTATTTATTACTGCTCGCGCTTTTTTGGCTCTTGTAGCCGCAATAAAGCTTCTTTGAATTGAACCACAGGGAAATGTTCTGATGTTTCAGCCATGTCCAGAGGCGCAGAGCTTCCTGACAAAGGGTCCACAACCCCACTTCACTTGTTTCAGTACCCCATGGCAGTGGTGTTGTCCCTGAACAGCTGCACCACTTTCCCTTTGAGGGAGTGAAGTAATGCTTTCAATGTTAACCTGATCGCCCTGAGCTCCAAAACACTGATATGGAGATCAGACTCTGCCTGAGACCAGTGCCTCTGATCTCCGCTTCTCCCATGTGGCCGCCCCAATCACACGAGTGACATATCTGTTACTTCAGTCATATCTGGTTGGGGAAGAGAGAGGGATCTGCCTCTGACCCAATTGTGGTCCAAAAGCTACCACTGCAGATCTTGCGCAGTCCCCCTCTGAGATCTGGACCATGTTGGAGAGATTCCCCTGATGCTGTGCCCACTTGAACTTCAAGTCCCATTGCAGAGCCCGCATATGCCACCTGGCATGTGTCACCAGCAGGATGCAGGGGGCCAGGCGGCCCAGCAGCCTCAGAGTAAATCTTACTGAAATCCAGGACAGAGGCTGAAACATCAGTATCATAACCTGAATATCCTGGTCTCGCTGCTCTGGAAGGTAGGCCCGAAACTGCACTGTGTCCAGAACACCTCCAATGAAAGGGATCATCTGAGAGGGAGTCAGGTGTGACTTCAGCACGTTTTTAGTGAACCCCAGCAAATGCTGGAGGTCCATCATAGTCTGGAGGTGGGAGACAACATTCTCAAGCAAGCCTGCCTTCAACAGCCAGTCGTCGAGGTAGGGGTAGGCTGAAACACCCCAAGCTGTGCAGATGAGCGCCACCATCACTTGGTGAACACCCAAGGGGAGGTGTTAAGGTCAAAGGGGAGCATAGTAAATTGAAAATGCTCGTGACCTACCACGAACTGCAGGTAACGTCTGTGGGCAGGCAGAACGGGAATATGGAAATATGTGTCCTTCAAGTCCAATGGTACCATCCATTATCATGGATCCAGGGCAGATAGGACCTGAGCTAAAGTGAGGATTTTGAAACTCATCCTGAGGAAGAGATTGAGGGACCAGAAGTCTAGGATAGGGCAGAGGCCCTTGTCCTTTTTGGGCACCAGAAAGTAGTGGGAGTAGGAGACTGGCTCAGTTTATGGTGTACACCTATGATGTGGCACCCTATACCGGGTCCAGGCAACCCTTAGTGATAGTGAATAGGTGTCCAGATAGCAAAAGCTCTCTAGGGGTAGCAGATGTGAGCAGCTGAAGGGTATCCAGGGGGAATGTAAAGCACTTGCAATACAACAGTAGTCGGACATTAACTCACAAGAAAGAACCACAAAAGTGTTGCAAAAATTAAGTTTACTTTATTACAGCACTACTTCTAGACTAGCATTGGTATCTCCTTCTGGAGATATCTACACACAATATATACACTAAATAACCATCAGAAATAACATAAAAAACACAAGGCCAACCATATACTAAAGAGTGGAATGTGAAACAGTCAACCCAACAAAGTTAAGTGTGGTAGATAGCTAGGGGTAGGTAGAAACACCAGAGGTGAGTACAGTAAGTATCCCCAGCAACCAGGTGCAAGGTAATTACCCACCCAGTTGTCCCATAGGCCAACACAGAGTAGTGGCTGGAGTTTGTGGAATTCAGGACACTTTCCAGTAGATCCTGAGGAAACCAGAAGACAACAGGATGGATGGAAGAGTGCTCCTACCCCAGGATACTCAGAAGAAAGGAGTACCTACACCAGGGACATGGATGCAGATGGGAAAAGGGACTCTCTCTGAAGTCAGTGGATGCCTCTGATTGTTCAGCTGTAGACCACGCTGGTGGAACCCAGGGACGGATTCTAGATGTCAAGGACCTGCAAAGGAAGGGGAAAGAGTCCAGCACACTTGGAGGTGCCCAGGTGGTGCAGGTGGCAATGCCCACCCTCCTGAAGGTGAAGTTCCAACAAGTCAGTGGAAGAAGACATCCAGCTGCTAGACCCACGAGCTGCAGAAGACCTAGGAGTTGCCTATGAGCTGTCCCTCTATGGTCACCAGATTGCAGGAGGGCCAGTGACCAGCCAGGTGATCCATAAGCACTGGCAAATGCAAGCAGGAGCTGCAGAAGAGTTTGTAAAGTTTTGGGGACCAGCAAAGTCCAGGAGACTCTACCCTTGAGGGGGAGTCAGGGAAGGCCCTCAGCACACAGGAAGGCCAGCAGAAGTGAATGGACTCCCCACGAGTGAACCACAGGGAGTCACAAGGAGGACCTACCAGAACAACAAAAAGGAAGTTCAACATCACAGGAGTTGCAGGACAGGGGCTGATCTTCGGACTGCAGAGTGCTGGAGGCTGGGGCTTCTCGGTGCCTGAGGATCTCTTGGAGGAAAAGTCAACAAGCCTTGGCAAGTGTAACAGTTGCGTGCAAAGGGTTCCAGTCCAGTAGCAGGAGCAGGGACCCACAGTCTCCCAAAACGGTTAGAAGACGAGCAGAACCCGGAGAAGGCTGCAGATTCACCACCTGTGAAGCAGGATCTTAGTATGTCCGTGGACAGCAGACCTCACCAGCCGGTCAAGGTTGTCTTGAGGTGCCTGCAGATGCAGGGTAGTGACTCCTTCACCCCAAAGGAGATTCCTTCGTGCTTCCTGCTGCAAGCAGAGTGCTTGTGACCCTGGAGGATGCACAGCCTTGGATGTTGCAGAATTCTTGCTGGATCCAGAGAAACAATGTTGCAATGGGAGCCTTATCACCAGAAGCTGATGCGTTTCGGTCCCAAAGCAGACCGGCAGCAGTTCCAGAAGCCAGGAGCCAAAGAAGTCTTGCAGAAAGTTCCTTGGAGAGTCTTGCTCGACGGTCCTGAGGGCCCATTCACGAGGGACCCCTTAAGTAACCATAAAAAGGGGTTTGGTCACTCTATGCAGTGACCCACCTATCAGAGGGGGTCAGGGATGTCATTTACCTGGCCTAACCAGTGAGATGTTCCCAGGGGCCTCTGCACATCTATTTCCAAGATGGCAGAATCAGGTGGCTACCTGGCAGAGCTCTGTGCATCTCCCTAGGGGCGGGGCTGGACAATGGGGTGGACAATCCCCCGTCTTTTGCGCACTTTCACAGCAGATCGGAACTAGGGGTCCCTGAACTGGTGCAAACCAGATTATGCAAGGAGGGCATCAAATGTGCCCTTCAAAGCAGTCTGGTGTAACTCAGAGGCCACCCCACCCCTTAGACACTTAATTCACAGGGGGAGCCGGTCACACCTCACCCTTGCAAATTCACATGGGGAGCCAGTCACATATCACCCTTGCAGGAAATCCTTTGTTTTGCCTCTCTGGCCTGAGCCTGGCTCACCAGCAGGAGGGCAGAACAGTGTCTGGGGTCAGCAGTAGTATGGGCTGGCTACCAGATCCTGTAAGGCTGCATAGGCAGAAATGGGGGATCCTCTAAGGAACCCCCAGAGTACATGGTATCATGCAACTAACATTGGAATCGGATTTGTTGCATGATTCCAACATGTTTGGTACCAAACATGCCTAGGTTTGGAGAAACCATTATGTAGTAAGACCACTCGTGTTGACCAATGTCCACTACATACCCTAAGATGGCTTCCCCGCACTTGAGGGGCCAGGAATTGTCCTCAGGTCTGTAGGGGCACCCTGTCCATGCCAGGGTACCCTCACACTTAGAGACAAGCTCCCTGCCTGTTGTTGGGGTGAAGGGCTTACCAGAGGGGTGACTTATAATGCGTAACTGCAATTACCAGGTTTGATGGTGAAAGGATGCATGTGCCCTTTCATGTAGGCTGCAATGGCAGGCCTGCAGACACAGTTTGCATGGTCTCCCATGGGTGGCACAATACGTGCTGAAGCCCATGGTGGACCCCTGGTGTACCAATGCCCCGGGCACCCAAGTACCATATACTAAGGGCATACATAGGTTCACCATTATTCCAACTGTGGGTGTAAAAAGTTTACCAGTCACCAAATTTAGAGGGGAGAGTACAGTCACTGGCGTCCTCGTTAGCAGGATCCGAATTAGCTACAGTCTAAACACACTGACATCAGGCAAAAAGTGGGGGTAACTGCCACAGGGACCCTCTCTATGGCTCCCTTGGCCAAGAGAGCCATAACCTCCTCTCAAAGAAGTGGCAGGTGATCCTCGGATGGTGGCATGGATGGAGGGGTAGTCTCAAAGGGGAGAGAGTAACCCCTTCTGACTATTTGCAAAGCCCACCTGTCTAATGTGATGGCGTGCCCGCAGGGCAGGTGCTGATGAATCCTGCCACCAACTGGTCCCTGGTGAGGAAGTGCCAGACTAGGAAGGTGTGAAGGCTAAGATTGAGCAGGGTGCGGTGAACTAGCTAGACCGCTGGCTCCCTGATCCACGGGTATTCTGGATGCCAAGTAGCCAGCCACATAGATGCTAGGCAGCATTCGCAACACGGTGGCTGGCAGGCAACGGACGTGGTTGGGCGCCCCTACTATAGCTACGAAACAGGCAAAAAGCAGACTACAGGGGAGAGTGGCAGCTGCAAGGGCCAAGGGACCAGGCCGTAGCCAGAGTCTGCTTTGTCGCCGAAGAGACATGTGCCACCAAAGGGAAAGTCCATCAGAGTGGATTGGACATCTAAGAGCCAGATGTCCTTAACTAGGCATGGTGCCTCAAGGCTATGGTCGTATCAACCAGCATCCTACAGAGTAGGTTGTATCTAGCCCACATCTGATTGTGAACTTAGCTGGTCTCTCCCATCAGCTACAGCTTGGTAGAGAGAATGGCCCAGGCCTCCTCTGGGACCTGTGGTAGCACTTGCATAACCATGTTCCATAAGGTATGGGTGTAGAGGCTCAAAAGGCATGCGGTGTTCATAGGCCGCAATGCCAAGCTGGAGGAAGAAAACAACTTCTTCCCAGGGTGATCCAGTATCTTGAATTCCCTATCCGGGGAAGCAAAGGGGAAGGCACCATGGGGTGTTGAGGCTTGGATGACCCTCGAGAGTAGGGTGTTGGGTCAAAAAAGCAGGGTCGTTAGACGCAGGCCTATGGCAGCAGGCTATTTTCCTTTTGGCAAGTGCCCCTGAGCTGGGTTTGGACCAAGTCCCCAGCAGGATATCAGTGAGAGCTTCATTAAAGGGCAAAAGGGGTTCTGATGGAGGAATCTGCAACTAGGAATCTCTAACAGATAAGGAAGGTTTAGGTCTGGCAAAAGGTCTATTTGACCAGGTGCAAATGGCAGTTTAAGACTTACCCATTTACTAGGGACTTAAAGTAAATGAAACGTGCCAATTAGGTGTAGTTCAACTTTACCATGTTTTAAGAATTAGAGCACAAGCACTTTACCACTGGTTTGAGAGGCAAAACACACAGTTCTAAAAGCCAACAAAAATGAAGTTCAGCAAAGGAAGGCAAAAATCTAGACCCTGCAGAAAGCCAGGTTCAACAAGGATGCACTGAACTAAGGTGTATTTATACGCACTCTAGAATAATCTAATTTATGAAAACTAAGGGCCATCACATCTTTGTTGTTTTTATAGCTTTTTATTTAATGAACACCAACAATAAAATAAGAGTTTCACACTCTGGAACAGTATGGTGCAATTGCCCATGTTCTTAAAACAGGCCATAATATACATATCCTCTGGCTAGAGTACTAGGGAGCAGCTTATTGATACTCCAGGTTTTAAATCAGAGTAGTGTCAATCCTTTGATCACCTTATATGGCCTCCACCAAAAATATCTATTGGGAATGCTTAGATAGATGGGAGGAAATGTAACTGCAGTTTTTGGACTAGTTCTATAATAAGACATACAATGTGGTTTTATATGACTCAAATCCTGGTGCACAATCCTTATAGTTTTACATATTGTTGTCTGTTCCAGCAAGCATTCATGTAATTAGCAGCAAATCAAAGGTATTTTCTTTGAATTTCAAGACACCCTTAATGCCTGACAAACTTTGCATTGAAGACTACATTTCAATCGTTTAAATATCTCGGCACACAAATCTGCAAAGATACCTAAAAAACAATACCTTAAAAGCTTTGGAATGAAATGGAAGTTCCATTTCCTCTCTACAATCAAAATTAACTGATGGATTTTATTTCTGTTGCATTTGATCACATAAACTATACCATGTAATGAACACCAAAGAGCCCCAGGGTGAATGAGAAGTGACATTTCATCTGGTCTGAAGTTCAACGGGACAGCTGACCAACATGTTAGCTTTCTAGCATTTAATGAAGTAGTGAGTATGGGTATAATGCTGAAAAGATGGAAGTGGTCTGGCCAACTTTGGACCTCTGAGAGGGACTATGAGGAATTGAACAGCGAAGTGCTGGTTTCTGTGTATGTGAATCAGTCAATTTATTTAGCATTTCAGTTTGTTTTACACTGGTGTTACACTTATCAGAAAAAATTATTAAGAAAAACAGTAGTTCAACATTTGAGTGGATGCACCTAAACAGCACATACACTCACAATTAGTTAACATGTTTGACTAAGATCTCTTTCCGAGGAAAAGACCTACCGTATACCTCCTTATACTGCTTAATTTTCTTACACTCAAATTCGACATATCCACTACATGTCTTGTTCATCACCTAAGACTGTACCAGCCCATAAACCAGCATCACCTATTGAACAGGCATGGGATAACCAAGGAGATCTACCTTGTGATGCTATCCAATAAAAGCACTAAACTAGTCCACCACTGAGGGCCCCACCAAGCTACCTACTATGACTGTTTTACATTTCACAACGGCAATCAGATATGGAATGACAGTAACAAAGTCCATCCAAACAGATGTCCCCACCGTTTCTCCCCCAAACAAGTCTTCTCAGGACCATACACTTTTAACCAAAATAACAAAATATCTCTGATGGGACAACCCAGTGCAGTTATCATCTAAGTTTATTATGCTATTAAGAAATACCATAAAGGCAGCTCGAAGCTGCTCAAAGTATGGTCAGCTTAATGAAAACTATACATGTGCGTCTCGCACCTCTTTAACCACCAAACTGCGAAGTACTGCATCCCATTACACGATAAATGCACATTGGTGCTCACCTCATATCGACTGAAAACACTTGGACATAGGGTCAAAGACAAAGGCACAACCTTACCAACCACACAATCCACATGAAGTAGAACGCTGCTCTTGTAGGCAAGAACTACATAGATACTATAACACAATACAATAAGTTGGAAGTTGTGTCTCTTGGGCCTGGAAAATGACAGCAAAACTTCAACAAGTACTTTACATCTTGAAGCAAGGTACTCAACTAAAAGCAGAACAAAAGCCTTTTTAATTGGCAAAAGAATCCACTTTATAAAAAATGTCTTAAAACAAAACTTAACTTGTGAGCCCTGCAAAAAAATGTGGCACGGAGCCAAGTTACTGATCATTCATGTTCAGAACTAGAAAAACCCTGAACGAAAGAGATGGTCACAATTTAACTAGTCAGAATTAACGTTTCCGTCTTCACTTAAGGTAAGATTAGCTCTCAGAACAATCTTAAATTATGTGGGGAAAGAATGAAGTGAAAGTTTAAACTGATATGAAAAAACGCAAGCAGTCAAATCGTCAACGGCCATTCCTCTCTGCTTAGGCCTAAACACCTCTACTAACAAGTAACACTTTACTCTATCAATATTTATTCTTATTGATGGAGGAAATTAAGCCCAGATCTTTTGAAATCAGAATTAGAGGGATGAACAGAACTGATTCATAAACCACATATGGCAAAATCCATGCACAGACATGACTTCAGAAGCACATAAATGGTTCCATGTATTACTTCTTTAGGAAGCTGTGGATTTTCAGCCAGCGGCACTGTTAGAACGTCCTATTGTCAGAGCTAAACCCTAATATTTTACTGTACCCCAATATTTCGATTACCCCAGAATTTAACTTCAGTAGCACAGCTCCAGCACCCTTGATCTTGCGTTAAGAGTCACCACCCTTTTTCACATCAGCCACGATAAATAGAGTAATACAATAAATGACTGGGTCCACTCAATAACTGAGTTCTAGTCTAATGAAAATTTAAAGAACTCAATTACAAAATATCAAATAATTGATACAAGGAAAATGCAATGCAATGAATGCTCCGACTACAGAGTACATAGTCAAAAATCAGAATTGCCCCAGCTCCAATAAGCAGCAAACATCATAAAGTCCTATCGGATTTGCAAAAATATTGCCAGCAATGTTAGGACAATTCTCACGATAATTGGACAGAGTCATCGGATAAGTCATCCAGCTCGCTCCCAAAACCAGGTTTTTTTTTATACACATTTTACACAAAAGCAAATACGCAAACTGAAAATTCAGCACGGTATGATTACTGATAACACATACTGAACGAATCAGAATGAAGACCGTCATACAAACTAATTTAACAATAACCCAGTTCTAAAGTAGATTTTAAAATCTTACATTAGCTTCCACAGCAACAGCAGTCTGGAGAAATACAACGCAATATGAAATATTTCTCAAACAAAGATCCATGTACTTGACAAATGTACTAGCAAGCTGTATTGGATCTTCCATAAGAAATGTCCTTCAGATTGATACTTTGGGTACATGATGAAAATGTTCGTTCACAGAATCTCTCTAAGGAAAATAAACGATGCTGTCAC
Source organism: Pleurodeles waltl (assembly GCF_031143425.1). Lineage (NCBI taxonomy): Eukaryota > Metazoa > Chordata > Amphibia > Caudata > Salamandridae > Pleurodeles > Pleurodeles waltl. Next base: position 811,757,645 of record NC_090447.1, read on the forward strand.
AGTATTCTGTGCTCTGCGAAAACTGTAAAATGACAAGGCACGCATGGGGACATTGGTGGGAGGGGTGTTTAGCAGGAACGAAATGACCAGACCACCAGAAACAGTAATCATTTTAATAAAATAGTGTCACTATCAAAATGTGGCATACCTAAACTACGTTAAAAACTGTTCCAAACCCTTCACTAAAATTGTTTTTGAGTGCAATTTTTCAGGTTCATTGGTTAAGGCTATACTCCTCAAAGGAATCAATACTATTCACAAACTGTTGGGGGCATGGTTTGGCTGGCCCGCAAGATGGCCGACACTTTGTGAGGCTCCGCTGGGCAGGAACATTAGTCCTGCAATTATCCAGGCTCAGGGGCCGCCTTCCGAGTAATCTAGAGGAAGACGAGGCAGCCGATCTTTTTTTTTGGGGGGGGGGGGGGGGGGGGTATCGGGGGTGGGGGGTGGGCAGCACTGGTGAGGGGGGTAAGGTGCAGCAGAGAAGGGAGGTACTAAGGATCGAGGCGCCCAGCTCAGTGATGCTGGGCATGGTACCAGTGGGGCTCTGCAGCCTGGTCGGGTGCCCACTGCCTCCTGTGGGGGCCTGTCCCAGTGGAGGAGGAGCACTGCAGGCCCTCCAGGGAGAGCAAAGGATCTAACTTGCGGACGACGCAAAGGACTGCAAACCTTGCAACCTGTACGGAAGGCAGAGTCGCTGTGGTCAGTGCAAGAGTGCAGTGGTAAGGACGAGTGCCACTGGGCATCGAGGTGTTTGGAGGTGGCCACTTTGGAGGACCCCTTGCAGCGGCTGAACCGCAGGGCCAGTTGCTGGCTGTGTGGTGGCAGGTGACTTAAGACCCAGGAAGGAGACAGGCTGAAGACACACAGGTGACATGGGGAAGACAGACCACAAACAAGCTAAACTCTTCTTTGAGGGGAAGAGAAAGGCCGGCCATGCGAGCAGGCAGGCAGAAGAGGTGGGTGACGGAGCAGTTTTAGGAGGGTGAGACCCAGTCGACCTGAATAAAAGCTATGTTTATGGATCGCATGCAAAGCCTAGCAGACAGACGCCAAACTAGACCACCTCATGGATTGTATAGATTGCCTGAAGGACAGGGTGGATGACCATGACACCCGGTTAGACCAGTTAGAGTCCTGAACCTCAAACTTGGAGGATGGGTGGCACGGGGCGGGCGAATGCCTTCTCCAGATGGAGCAGGTGCTGGAGCTGATCTGCAACAAGAATGAAGATCTCGAGGCCCTCTCACGTAGAAACAACCTCCATATTCAGGAGGCCCGGAATCAGACATGGGCCACATGGAGGACTACGTGGAAACAATGCTGACTGCGCTTCTTCAGGGTGAGCTCTCCCCGGTGTTAGTGGTGGAGCGGGCATATAGAACACTTGGTCCAAGGCCAGCCTAGTATGCTGGCCCACCCCATCATTGGACCTCTGCTAAATTATAGCGACAGAGACACTGTATAAAATCTTGCCCGGGACCACAAACTCATTGTCTATAACAATAACATGCTCAGTAATTTCCCGGACCACACCCTTGATGTTCACAGGGGAAAAGTTAAGCACCAAACACACACCATCAGCGGCACAGGGGCGACCGGGTGCAGGGTGCAAATAGAGTGTCAGGCTCCCAATGCTTTCCTATGAGAGGACCCAGGTGGTCACTTAGATATTGCAAGCTGGGTCCAAGGGGTCGGTTTGGGAAAACCACAGGCTAGGCAAGCAGGAGGGCAGTCTGCTGAATGTTGCTGCACTGGTGGTCGGGTTCTCCAAGGTCTGGTGGCTGTGGGTGCAGTGTACCTTTAGGCATTGGATATCTTAGTCCGGAGCTTTCCCGGTCAGGTGGGTCCCTCTGGATTCACACTGCAGGCTTCATCGAGAGGGGCAGGAGAGGTCAACCCAGGGAGGGCACTTGCTGGGAATCCTCTCTAGCTGGTTGGGACACCTGGACACGGGCCGTGGGTGTCAGATGCAGAGTGGTCAGGACCCAGGGAGGCTCTAGAGTCTTTAGTGGTAGTTTCTTCTTGGACAGGGCTGCTGCCCACAGGAGTTCTTGGTCCTCTGTGATGCAGAGCAGTCATTTGGAGCTTGGCAGAGGTCGCTGGTCCCGCAGGATGCGTCATTTTCTTGTTGCAGGTTCTCTGAAGCAGGAGACAGGCTGGTAGGGCTGGGGCAAAGTCAGTTTGAGTCTTCCTTTTTCCTTTCTTGTGAGGTCGCCAGGAATCTGACAACTTGGGTTCATGGAAGCCCTTAAATCGTGGATTTAGGGGGTGGCACAGGGGTCAGAGGGCAGTAGCCAATGGCCACTGTCCCTGAGGGTGGCTACACCCTTGTGTCCACTCCATTTTGGGAAGGGGACACAAACCTAACCCTATTGGTCCCGGTCCTCCAAACCAAGATGGAGGATTCAGCAGGGAGGGGATAACCTTAGCTTGGGACACCTTAGGGGTGGTCCTAACTGCGGTGGTCACTCCTTCCTGCTTTCCCTAATTTTCCCACCAGACTTGCCACCAAAAGTGGGGCTTTCTCTGAGAGGCGGGCAACTACACTAGCTGGGGTGCCCTGGGGCACTTTAAAAAGAGGCTTGAGCCTTTGAGGCTCACCGCCAGGTGTTACAGGTGCTGCCGGGGGAAGTGTGAAGCACCTCCACCCAGGACAGGCTTCGTTTGTGGCTACAGAGAGCACAAAGACTCTCTCACCCCATGTGGTCAGAAACGCGTCTGGAAGTGTCAGGCTGGCACAGACCAGTCAGTCCTGCACTAGCAGTCTGGCTAACATACAGGGGACATCTCTAAGATGACCTCTGGGTGCATTTTTCAATAAATCCCATACTAGCATCAGTGTGGGTTGATTGTGCTGAGAAATTTGATACCAAACTTCCCAGTATTCAGTGAAGCCATTATGGAGCTGCTGAGTTTGTAATGACAAACTCCCAGACATATACTCAATATGGCTACACTGCACTTACAATGTCTGGAATGGACTTAGACACTGCAGGGGCATATTCCTCATGCAGCTATGCCCTCACCTGTGCTATAGTGCACTCTGCGTGAGGACTGTAAGGCCTGTTAGAGGGGTGACTTATGTATGCCACAGGCAGTGGTTTGTGGGCATGGCACCCTGAGAGGGTGCCCATGTTGACTTTGCCTTTGCAGCTTGTGTGTCCTGGTGGGGAGAAAAAGGCAGTGTGGATGTGCTTGATGTGAGGTCCCCAGGGTGGCATAATACATGCTGCAGCCCTTGGGGACCTTCTCTGGCCACAGGGCCCTTGGTACCATGGTTACCTTTAACAAGGGACTTCAACTGTGGGCCATGGGTGTGCCAATTGAGGAAACAAAGGTACAGATTGTGAGAAAGAGCAATGGTGCTGGGGCCTGGTTAGAAGAACTCCAGCACACACGCAATCAAAGTTGGCATCAATTTTAGGCAAAAAGTGTGCGTAGGGGGTTGGAACCATGCCAACAATGGCACTTTCCTACAAAGATGATTTTTCATTACCATAGCCCTAATATATACCATTTGTACATTCACCAACCTAAATGACCCTGCTCTATCTATCTATAACAAGCCTATCTACAACTGTAGACGAACGCCTAATTTTTACATTCTTTGCCACACCTAGAGAAGGAATAACAGCAACTAAAATATCGAAGACTACATGTACAAAACTATGCTCACCGTTTTCAAACTATGTTTACTACCTAATTCAGTGGTTCCCCCACATTTTCACTTCTGTGGACCTCCACTTTATCATTACTAAAACCTGGGGACCCCCACTGTGTCATTACCTGAAGCTAGGGACCATGGCCTAAACATTGTTGATGATTTGATCTGCAAAACAATACATTAGAAATACAGAAACAAGCTTTCCATCAAACACATACACAAATGATACACACAATTTATTGAGTTTCCAAACAAATATAAATTAAATATACATTTTATTTTTAATGGGCAGGTTGGTGCTTTTCTTAATTGAAGCCATAAATTCAACCATACTATATGCTAATTGATGGACCTGCACTGCTCCCATGAATCAATCTGAGGATATTAATTTCATTTTAGCCTCCAATTTCAAATTCCGTGACATTTACTATTCATTTTCTAATTTTGCAATTGGAGATTTATCCATATACACCTTATTAATCTGTTAATGTATGTTTCTAAGCAGTCACAGACCCCCTAAGGTATCTTCATGGACCCTCAGGGGTCCATAGGTTGGGAATCACTGATATAATTCATCAATATGCTACATTTTAGGGAACACTAAAGCTAAACATAAACCAACCCAAATTTGTGGCAAATTGAAATAAGCACTCTTTTCACAAACATAAAACATAGTAGATTTCCCTCAACATAGGTTCTCCACCAAGTAAACAGTCTCCACTAACTTCACAGGTTCTATCACACACACTCTCTCCTACAAAATATACCTTACTTCTCTTCATCGACTTACGCCTTACCGTACACAACTCACCTCTCCTGTTCCATTCTCAATCTAGGATGGAGACCTGATCATATGAATTCCTCCTCCTCCTTTCAATATTTTTTTTCTGCTCTCCCCTATTTCTCATCACCTTTACTCCTCGTTCCTCACTACTCAAAAGACACACATACCTTTGAATATTTATTTAGTGCCATATTTGGTCTATAAAAGAAACTACCATATTTAACATCTTTATGATCCTCTCAGACAAATCTTCTAATGAATATGGAGAAGAAAATGTGTTTTGATTAAATATTGCAAAACACATTACATGACAACAGATAAGAAATTGTTAACGGCACATCAGACAAACACTCTCCAGCCGATGTAGGAAGGTAGGTCAAACGTACCACCCAGCCATTTTAATTACATACTCATTTTCTCTAATCATTTTAATATACACATTTTCCTTACATCTACTAATTACATGTCCTCTATGCACTGCTATATCATGTTTTAATCATTTTATTTTAGTAGCGAGTTCAACAGTACCAAAATAAAACCTGAAGTCAGGAGCCAGAAAGCACAAAAACAGTACTACTAAAACTAATATTATTTGTGCTATCACACAATGTTACAACTTTTGCTGTATTCCATCATCTAATTCAACAAAACTTTTTTTGTGGTGGAAAAGAAATTTAAAAAAATTGAACACAAAATATTTCTTCATTCCTAGTTTAAATATTCTCAATTTTCTTCTTCAAAATTCGATTCCAACAGTTCACTCTATATCTGTTTCAGGTTTCAGCTTTCAATTTTCACAGCAAATCTCAAAAGAAATAATTATATTTCAAAATTCTTATTACTTAGTTCAAGCTGGCTGTTCCCCGGACTCCAACTAAGTCTCTGATTCACTTTCAAGCTTGTACTGGCACTGTTTGTTATGATATGTTGATTTGTGTAGCGCACTAATCACACAAGAGGGTATCCAGGTGCATGAGCAAGGTGTGCATGTGTGTGGTCCCAATGTGCTTATATGAAGAGGCAGGTCTTCAGCTTCTGGAGCTCAAGAAGTGAAGAGGTGTGTTGAGGGAGGTTGTTCCATGTCTTGGGTGCAATGTAGAAGAATGAGTGACCTCCAGTTTTGCTTTTGTGGATGCAGGTAGTGTGTGATAGTGAGGCACAGCGTAGGTGTTTGGTGGGCTGGTTAAAGTGTATGCAACTGTTCAATGTAGGAAAGTCCCCTCTTTCTGGCATGGCTACCATCACTTTTTACCTGCTGTCAGTGTATTTTGAGTGTTTTCCCTGCAATACTGCTAACCAGGACCCCAGTGACTTTGCTCTCTCCCCCTTAATGTGGTTGCTTAGGACTTTGCACACCCCACAATTGGCATACTGGTGCCCCCACGTATGTCCCTAGTATATGGTACTTAGGAACTCAGGGCATTGGGGCACCAGGGGTTCCCCCATAGGCTGCAGCATGTATTATGACACCCATGGGAACCCACGCAAAATGTGTCTGACGGCCTGCCACTGTAGTCTGCGTGAAAAGGTGCATACACCCTTTCACTTTAGGTCACTGCACCAGGTCACTGTAAGTCAACCTTATTGTAGGCTCTCCTAGCCCAGATCGCAGGGTGCAGGTACCTGTGTGTGAGGACACCCTTGCATGAGCCGAGGTGCCCCTACGAACTCCAGCTCCATTGCACTGGTCTTCGTAAATGCAGGGAAGCCATTTTACCCATGTACTGGACACAAGTCGCTACCTATGTCCAGCTACAAAATGGTAACTCCGAACCTCAGCATGTTTGGTATCAAACATGTCGGAATCATACCCAAATACAGTTGCAAGTATTGGTTGTATGATTCTATGCACTCCGGGGGCTCCTTAGAGGACCTCAGCTTTGCTCCTACCAGTATTCTGGGTTTTCCAGGCAGCCCACATTGCTGGCGCCCCTCAGATAGGTTTTTGCCCTCCTGCTCCTTGACCAGCTCAGGCAGAAGAAGGCAGTACAAAGTATTTCCTGTGAGAGGGAGGTAACACTTGGAAATAGGTGTTACATGGCTTAGGAGGGGTAGCCTTCCCAAGCTACCGGTATGATTTGAAGGGCAAATTTGGTGCCTTCCTTGCATAAACCCGGTTTGAACCAGTCCAGGGACCCCAGGTCCCTGCTCTGGAGCGAAACTGGACGACAGAAAGGGAAGTGACCACTCCTCTATCACTACCCCAGGGGTGGTGCCCAGAGCTCCTCCAGGTGGCCACTTGACTCTGCCATCTTGAATCCAAGGTGGGCAGAGGACCCTGGGAGCATCTGAGTGGCCAGGTCAGGCAGGTGACATCACAGCCCCTTCCTGATAGGTGGTCACACAGCTAGGTGACCAATCCCCCTTCCTAGGCTATTTAGGGTCTCCCTCTTGGGTGGGTCCTCAGATTTGAAGTACAAGATTCCAGCAGGACTCCTCTGCATTGTTTACTTCATTTCTTGGCCACTGGGACTGCAACTGGACCCTCCAGGAACCAACAATCTGCAACTAGAGCGATGCCGCTGCTCTGCAACATTGTTTCTCCGGCTCCTTCCTCAACTGCAACATTTTCTCAGCTGTACTTCCTCTGAGGAAGGAGAGTGTTCAGCCTGCACAAGAAGCAAGAAAGAATCTCCCTTGGAGAGAAGGAGTCACTCCCCTGCATCAGCAGGCACCAACTGCAATGATGACTGGCAGCGTGGATCTTCTCTCCTCCGGAGCTGCATGGATTCTGCATCACAGGTGGTGGTCTGGAGTGGTACCCCTGTCCTCTCTACCAGCTGTCTAACTTGGGAGATGGTAAGCCCTTGCCTGTCCTTGCAGGACAGTACCCCCCTCTGCATTGTGACTCTTGCATCTACCGAGGCTTGTTTGTTCCTCCTCCAAGGGATCTTCAAGCTCCGTGTAGCCCCAGCACTTCTTCCTGAAATGCACAGTCTCCTGCCTGCTACTCCAGCAACGTGAGACACTTCTCCAGGTGTGCTGAGTGGGCCTCACTAGGACTCCTGTGCCTGCTGCCCATGGGTTGCCTGTGGGGGCTGCTTCCTTTTCTTGTGACTCTCCCAGCTGCTGAGGGTCACCTCGGACTCCCCTCCTTGGGTCGAGTCCCCTGGACCTTGCTGGTCCTCTTCAGCCTTGCAAACCTTCTTTGTCTCCTGCATTTGCCAAGGCTTGGTGGTGGTTTTCCAGCACCACTAACCGACTGCCGGTGTAGGACATCATCTGCATCACTTTTGGAACTCCTCTGCTCCTGCACTGCACTGCTGCCCTTCTTCATCCATCGTTCATCGTCAACTTGGTCCTGCAGCCACAGAAGGGTGGGTAGTGGCTCCTGCCACAACAGGACATTCCAACTGGAACAGGACTTGGTCCCCTTCCTTTGCAGGTCCTCTTCTGTCAGGATCCACCTTTGGATTTTTCCAGTCTTGTCTGGGTCTTGCACAATCCTTTTCCAAAGTGCTCCTGTTGCTTTTGGGGAAAACCAGGTACTTACCCTGTGCTCTCCTGGTCGATGGGGATCATTCTGGTACTCACCTCTTGGGGTTTCTAGTTCCTCTAGCTCCCGTCTACTGATTCCACTTCCTTTGGATGGGGATGCCTTTCTTATTCCACTTATTTAGTATATAGTTTGGCCCTCCCCTAGGGCCCTTACCATTTGCTATTGCTTTTACCAATGCGTATTGCTTTCTATGCTATTTACTGACTGTTAATGTGTATATAATAGTATGTTTACTTACCTCCAGTTGGGGTATTGCCTATACAGTATCTTAGTATGTATGTTACTACAGTAAAGTACCTTTATTTTTGAAACACTGTGTGGTTCTTTCATGTGTGAGAGTGTTGTGTGTGACTAATGTATTGCATATCTTTGCATGTCCCCTAGATAAGTCTTGGCTGCTCATCCACAGCTACCTCTAGAGAGACCTGGCTTCCTACACTGCCTACACTTCACTAATAAGGAATGCCTGGATGTGGTATAAGGTGATAACACCATAGGTGCTCACCACACAGCAAGACTGCTTCCTACATTCAGATATTCTGGCTCTGTGTTTTGTGTGCGTGAAAAGTATGAACTGAGGAAGGAACAGATCCATTTGAGAACGGATCCTTGTATGTCAATATGCTGTAGTCTTCTGATGAGGGCTTTATGGAAGACAGTGTTGAAGATCCCAGAGAGGTCCAGCAGGATGAGGGTTGATATTTCTCCTTGGTCTAGGATGTTTAGAATGTTATCAGTGGCAATAATGAGTGCTGTTCAGTGTTGTGGCTCTTTCAGAATCCTGACTGTGTGCTGTTTAGAAGATGGTGAAATTCGAGGTGGGTTGTGAGTTACTTGCCACTGGCCTTCTCAATCACTTTGGCTGGATAGAACAGAAGGGAGATGGGTTGGACTTTGCTCAGTTGATTCTGGTCGGCTGTGGGCTGCTTCAGGAGGGTATTCATTTCTGCAGGTTTCCAGTAATCCAGGAAAATGGCAGACAGGATGGAGGTGTTGATGTGGGTCAGGTTGGTGTTGATTGGTGTATATGTTGTACATGTGGTTGGGGCATAGGTCAGTTAAGGCTCCTGTGTGGATGGTCCACATTATTGCTGCGGTTTCTTTTCTGGTGAGGGTTGGCCATTCAGTCAGGTGGCCTTCTCGGTTGGTGTTGGATAATTTAGCAATGAGTTCTCTGGGGTTGGGCTGGGGTGCAAAGTTGCTGTCCAAATTCATCTTCTTAAGAAACTGCAGCTAAATACACCAATTGAGGTAAGGTGTGTTTTCAATTTGGAACATTCTTCCTTGTTAAACTTCTGTCAACTTATAATTCACTTCCACTACTTTCAGAATTCTTTTGCCTCTAATTTTTTCTCTGGATCACAGTGCTTTCTTTTGCAAATTCTTTGTCTAGGAATGTTTTCCTTAACTCTTTTCCTCTCAACAACAGTCTTTGTCGCTGTTTCTTTACTTTCAAAGGAACATGGGCTTGCAACCCTCAATCAAACTTTAACTTTCATGTGTTTTGCCTTTGCCTGCTCTGTTTAGAGTGCACCTTTTCGGAAGCATTTCGTGAGTCCGTGGGTCAATGATGTTCATCAAAAATCTGACCATTTAGCTTGAATTCAAAATGACTCCAAATGCTGTTTAAATCACTCCCGCAGGGTATAAACAGTGTTTAAGGCCTTAATGTTACAAGCGGGTTGGAGGTCTTTTTCAGTTGAAGATCAAAGTTATACTTTTCACTATTTTGATCAGAGAGTACCATTTCTTGCAATCACTCATGCCTTAGTCTTTTACACTGTAAACAGCTCTTCAATCTTATCTTTGATTTGAAGCCGGACTTGAGGAATTTCAGGTTCCTCATCACAAGTTTTGATAACTTGAAATCTCACCCTCTCAATTTGCTTTTACTCTGTGTATTCACCAGTTTTAAAATGTTCAAAGTCTTTACCCCCATTCGATACATACACGCCACACACTTGAACTTGGCTGTCTGGGCTTGTTTCTGAACCATATAATTCATCCACACCTTCAGTGTTGCACTCGGTTCTGACACACCAGTACACCTAGATTGTTTTCTATTTTGATAACCTTGTTTTGGGACTTTTTTTTTTACTATGGGTGTGCTTCATTACCGCTGTCTCACCCACGGTAACCACACGGTAAACGGACTGTGCATGTTTACCACCAGTGCTCACCTTTTAAACAAATGCCACTGCGACGCCGCAAGAGTAGCTGGGTACATGTGCACATGTGGGGGCACATGTATGCGGGCTGTGCGTGGGAGACTACTGTTGTGCGCAGCCCCGTAACAATGCACAGGTAGCTTGGCGCAATGGGAACTTTGCAGGTACAGGTATTCATCTAGGAAAGGTCTCATAGGGGAAGTGTACACTATTAGGAAAAGGTCAATGGGCTTTACTGTTTTAACTATAGTGACACTCCATTATACACCTAGGGAGGGAACTGCCTTAGAGTGTAGTTGCCCTTTTTTTGGCCTAGAGAGACCATTAACATCTTGAAATGAACTGAACTGTGCAGAAAAATAAAATTTGCCACATCCAAAATGATAACTGTACATCAGGTCATACAGAGTTTTTATATTCCACCGGCTCCGCTCAGGATCAGAATCCAGGCCTGCTGTTGCCCTGCTGTGTCCAGTAATTACATTCTTTCTATCAGCAGAACAAAGCCCCCCCCACACAAAAGGAGCAATTAGCACTACTTCTCCTTGCTCCTGGGGAGGTAAGGGGTGGGATGTCAATCAGCGAGTTGTCACAATGCACCATGGATGGCACTGCCCAAGCCAAATGAACAAAGGAGAGTGCCCAGACATCTGGAGACAGACCACTGGGGAACCGCCTTTGAAATTCTAGTGTGCAGGTCTCTGGCATTGATTTCAGCAGTGCTGAAGCTGTGACAGGAGGAGCTGATGTGACCAGTGGCTCCTTGATGATGCCATTTTGGATTGTCCCAACATGCTATCCAGGAGGGATAGGACAGGGATGGAGAGGTGATGTTGCACCCCAGGATTGCTTAGGGATGTCTGTCTTCTGGAACCTTCCTCTCCCCTTTATAAAGTCTTGCAGAAGGGGAAGACTCTCTTCCCTGATAACTTTCTACCTGCTTCGCTGCTGGCTGCATGGCTGGACAGCCATGGAGAAATGGAAGGACCCAGGACTCTGTCCAGTTGGCCCCTGGACCAGTTGGTATTCCCAAGGGCCAGTGAGGCTGACCCCTTACTCCCCCTGAAGACCAGTTGGGGGAAGCTGTGAACTTTTCCGCACCCACCAACAAAGCCACAAAAGAGAACTGGCGCAGGGAGCCAGGAGGACCAGCTTTAGGAGGACAGCACCGCTTTGGAGGCGAGGAGGAATGTTGCAACTGGAGGACAGAGCCCACCACCAGAAATAAAATGAGCCCAGGATCATCCAAAGCAGTCTAACCGGGCCAGAGTTATGTCATTTTGAAGTTTGGCGGCCTTTGACTTAATTGTCCTTTGAAGGGCATGGGGCTCTGCTGCTGCTTCATCAATTTCCCCCTGGGTTGGACTGGGGAACGGTGCAAGGAAGCTGTCTCACCAACTTTAGGGAAAGGGCGTGCATGGGGGGGGGGTCCCCTCTCCATTTTCCCATTTCGTCTAGGGACCCCATACCCTGGGTGGAACTGTATTGTAGGGGCTGGCTGGGACCCCATCCCCGACCCCAGGTACACTCTATTACTGAGATTCCCAGGATGGGGGCAGTGCTGTTGCGCTCCCCTGGCAGGAGGCGGAAGTGGCCCAGGACCCCATCCCTGGGCTTGTGGCATTCACTGAGGACGGCGGAGTATCACTGCAACCCCCGCCCTCCCGACCACACACACTCCCCTGCTACCCGTGTCTAGGGGAAGCAGGAGTAAGACACCATCAAACACGTCTGCCCACAGGAGCAGGCAGACCAAAGAAAAGGACTGCAAGCTCCCGCTGCACACAGCTAGAGCTGCTGTATAACACACTGCATTTGTGAAACTCTCCCCATAATGCATTGCAGTACTTCACATTTTTGCCTGTGGTTGTTCTAGGCCAATGGGACCACCGCCAACATTTTCAGCACCACAAGCTCTTTCACCCTGGATCGTCTTTTGGGTCTCAACCTAAGTAGGGGGGGTGCAAAATCATCACCTTTCCCACTTTAAGGCATTTCTAAGCTCTCTCATGGGTGGAGCTTTTGCTTTACAGCTGAAGGTACTTTGTCTTCTGGAAGGCTTGAAAATGTATGCACGGTGCTCTGTAGGGGTTAAGTATATGGTCAGACTGTAAAGCCTTTTAATGTGATTATATTGGGATGGTATTTCATGTGGTCATGCCCTTTAAGGGTTACACTGCAATGGTCTTTACCATTCTGTTTTCATGTGGTTATGCTGATTATATGGTACATTACAATGCTTCTCCAAACTGCTATTTTTATTGAGGTGCCCCCTAGGAGCTATTCCGACCATTACAGTCCAATGCCATGTGTATGAAAGAATGCACAGACACAAAGTTTACTTCTTCTAAAGGTTTTTATTGGGTTTACAAGATGGCTGCATATGGTTTATTGAACCATCCTTATTGTAAATTTAACAAAGAGTCATGTCAAAGCAATATCCTTATTACATCATGACTGTTTGAACACTCTTGATATGTCTGGGTGAACTCTCTGGGGGGGGGTCCCCAGTGATGGCACAATGTCAGCTACGGAATGTTCTATCTACCAATGTATATTTGTAAATTATTATTGCATAATATTTGGTAGTGCTGTGTGTAATAAATGTACTTCATTTCTAAAGAAAAGTTACTGACTGGACAATCATTTGTTGAATGTTATTGCATGCCAGCGATTGGTGATTCCTAGCCCTCACCACCTCCCTTGAGTGGGGCTTAGACTGCTCTGCCTCACTACCCAGTGAGAGTAAAGAGCTACAATGGGGTGTTTGGTTCCCACTGAGGAACATTCATCTACTCTCATTCTCTTTGTGTGAACATGTGGGTGGAGGGCTGGGTACTGCACTCTTTACAGCAGTATTCATCATCCGGTTTTCAGATTACAATTCCATCCAATTCCCAGGACCTAATCCACTGCACAGAATACCCATGCAGTCTTCTGCTGCCACATTTATCTGATGAGACAGATTTCACCTTATTAGCCAGACCCTTACAATAGTCTAGCATGATGTCACCAATTATTGAATCTAGTGCAGCTGATGCTGCATATACAAGCCTCACTGCTCATCCCATGATAATCTCATGGGGCAATAAACCAGTCTTTCTTTCAGGAGTACTTCTCATGCTCATCAAAACAAGAAGGGCATCAGTCCACTTTAAAACCAAGTACAAACTTCTGTCAGCCAATTCTTAAGAGTTTTATATGCTCTTTCCACAATACAAGAAGATTGTGGACAATAACTACATTGAAACCTCTGGTTGATATTAAAGGCTGTACAGATTAACTTCAGGATCTAATTATTATTATTTTAATGGGCCACACAATTAGTCTCAATACAAATTGTATGAATTAATTGCCGGATCAACTCCCTCAACAAAAATGTGGCTACTGTAAGGCTGTCTGCTCACCTTGTGGGAGATGCTTCATACATTTATAAAAAACAAAAAACACAGGCAGAATTACACAAGACATGCTTCAAACCATTAACATCTGGCATCTCAACACAAATCTTAGTGTCTTGCAATTGGGCCTTCTGATTTACTAATATGATTCGTGATAGTAACAGTTTTTGTGCAATGCTTATATAAGGGACACACCAACCATCGATTGTAAACCTCTTCACCAATATTTAGAAATCCTGTATTTCCCCAGTACTTTTTGAAAATCTTAACTAGACTATCCCTACCTGCATTTGCTTGGTTACGCAAATACTTACACATAGAATGTAACATTGAATCAGGAAGCACACACTTATTTTCTGCATTTACATACAAGTCCTGATAATTCTTTTTGTAGCCTAGTTCTCCGATTTTCTGTTTTTTATTCTCTGGGGCATTTCCTGCAAGTCTCTCAGCTCATACAAAGAAGACTGCATTGAATCCATAAAGAAAAAAAAAAAATCACATTTTATACATTTTGTACTAGATTTGTTTATTTCCTTGTATATAACTGTCTCATCCTTTAACCTTTAATGTACAATTTTTGTCCCCCTGGTCAGCATTCTTGTTTACAAGCATGATCATGTCTTTTCCCATTTTGTGAGTTATACATTTTACAGCTTTAGGCATCTTTGGGTGCTGTATAGCTTTCAACAAATCCAATATATAAACACAATTTTTTTTAGGGGACATCATAAAGCCCCTTTGTGACGATAGTTGACCATACTCATTAACATCACCAGAACCATGCTGGCTGTCTGTACAGACAGTCACATTCAAAGTCTCTGATAGGCAGCAAACCCTCGTTAAGGCATCCAGTTCTGCCAATTGTGCTTAAGTTACATTTGGCAGAGAAGGCGCACCTAAGGTCTCTGAAATGGAACACACTGCATAGGCTGCTCTCAATGCTCCATAATGGTCTCTCAAACAAGAACCATCAACAAACAATGTCAGATCGGCCATCTCTAAAAGTATTTCTTTAAATTCTGGTCTTAGTTTTGTACATAACTCAGTTATCTTGACAATCAAGATTTGGTCCATCATCAATTTCACATAGAACAGGAAAAACACCAAAATGTAATCTGACATACAGAGTGCGGGCACATGACAAACTCTTTCACTTTTTTTTTTTTTAAACATCTCAATGCTTTCATCATCAATGGTACCAGATCTTAAACAATACTGCATGTTCACCTTACTAAAGACTTTACAATCAAGGAACATTTTTGAAACCACTGACAGCAGTGTCCAACAATTCAAGATACATCCAAACTTCCCTGTGTGGGGATATCTCACTCAGCATCAGAATTGCAAAAACACATCCTTTTAAATCTTCCCTATCACCTTTTTTTGTAAAAACTGTTTTTTATTAGGTTTCTAAGCTCAACGCTTAGTATGGCCTTCAAAAAGAGGTTACAGAGTACGTTGAAAGATAGATGTAATACAACATAGTGTTACACAGTATAACCGTGACCTCTGCAATCAAAGTAATACAGTATTAAGAGCTATTTCAATACAATCACATGCTCTCAGTCAAATCTGCACTCACATCTTTTTCAATATGGTGCCCAAGATAGATGACTTCTTTCCAACAATACTGCAGTTTAGTTAGGGAAGAGGAAGCGTGTGTCCATTTTCAGTAAAGTGTTTCACTAGGCAGTGGTATCAAGTTTACAGTCTTCTTTTGTCTTAGATGTGACTAGTAGGTCATGAATATATTGTACCAAGACTAAATTACATAGCAACTTCTAACTCTAGAGATCTTTCGCCATAATTTGGCTACAGATCGAAGACCAGTCTGTATATGCTTGTAGGATTCTACACCACACAGAACTTTATTAAAAAATTAGAATGCAAAAAGAACTTGTGATTTCTCATGCAAAGGAATTGAAAAGAACGCTTGGCATCAGTCAATGTCTGTTAACCATTCTGCCTCTGAGGGAATCTGAAACAATATTACTGCTGAATTAGGTGTCTTTTTAGTGTCTTTGCAGAACCTGCAGCTTCATCTAGAAAAATATTTGTTTTGTTTATTTAATTTTGCACACATCTCACAGATGCACACAACCACAGACGTATTTGGAACAATACTTCTGCCTTCTACATAGGCCAGTGTTTTAGAAGAAAGGCTTAGCCAGTCAGCAGGGATTGCATATTGGTAGATGACTGTTGTCCAGCCCATAACTTAGGTTATGGAAAGCAGCTGTGAGGCAGGATCAGAGACTGAGACAGCAGATAGTGGGACAGTATATGAGGGAGAGGAAAATGGAGCAGATCCCAAAACTGATTTTTGAGTCAGCAGAGTTCTATCCAACGACTCATATTCCAGCACGTCTAAAGGACATGATGATGGGAGTCTTGCTGCCCCTTCGCAAGCACGCTCTCTGCAGAGGAGTGACCATAGTAGGTTAGTCCAACCAAGACAGCAGGCACTTTCAGAGGCAAGCACAAACAAAGTGCTCTCTTGGCAGCATTTCAAATTTAGTTCAGCCCCAAATTCTGCCTTTCACAGGCAACGCTGGATGTACAGTAGATATGGACGATATTTTGCCAACTGGCTACATCCATCTCTTTTTGTATGTGGACTTCCTTGAGAAAATAGTGCAGCAAACAAATTGGTACACAACTAATTTCTGAGGGAGCATGGAAGCATTCTAGGTCACACCATTGAACTCCCATTTCTATTGAGGAGCTGAAGATATTTTGGGGCCTTACATTTAAAATGGGCTTTGTACACCAACCAAGCTTGCAGTCCTACTGGTGTACTCGCACGATGTGGGTAACCCCCATCTTCACACCGTACATGACCAGAGAATGTTTTTTGCTACTGCTGATTATAATGCATTTTAATGACAATCATGCTGCATTGCCCAGGGACCATCCAGACCATGACAGGACGTTTAAAGTTAAACCTCTCATAAAATATTTGTCTGTCAGGTTTCCAGAGATTTATACTCCTGGGCCAAATACAGCGATTGGGAGTCCTTGATCCTGTATAAAGGGCAGCTGTTGTTCAGGCAGTCCACTGCGAGCAGAAGACTTCGATATTGCATCAAGTTGTACATGCTGTGTGAGAACTTTACTGGCTCTGTGGTTGCCCTCCCGCTCCTAGGAGTCACAGTAAAGATTGTGTGGCAGCTTGCCCAACCACTGCTTCACAAAGGTTATAACTTTTATGTTGACAACTTCTATATGGGAGTGGAGCTGTTCAGTGAGCTGTACAAAGCTGGCACTGCAGCATATGGTACAGTTAGTTGTCGCTGTAAAGGATTACCACATGAGGTTGTTTTCAAGAAGCTCCAGAAATCCCAGAGCACTGCACTGCGTTCAAACACGCTGCTTGAAATGAAGTTCTCTGATAGGCGTGATGTGTACGTGCTCACTACAATTCATGATGAGCACTCACCCCCTCCCCCCTCATGTTTGGGGTCATCTGGCAGAAGCTCACAAGCCCACCTGCATACGTGATTACAACAAGTACATGGGAGGAGTGGACAAGAACAACCAGGTTCTTCAGCCATATACTGCGAGTTGTAGAAGTCACACCTGGTCTAAGAAGCTATTTACCCACCTGATTCAGATGGCAACATACAATGCATATGCTGTTTATCGTCAGATCACCACAGGAAGACATATCTTTCCTTGACTTTCAGTTGACCGTCATTAAAAGTCTTAATGCTACAGAAGCAGCAGTCTCCACTTCATATGCTCTGGAGGATATGACAACGCTGTAGGATCGACACTTTGCCAATCGCATTCCTGAAACAACTAAGAAGACTCAGTCATGTCATCCTCGATGGGTCTGCTCTAAGCAAGGAAAAAGTTAGGCGAATCATGTTCACTGTCCTCAGTGCCCATCTCAGCCAACCCTGTGTTTACCTACTTATTTTATGTTGTACCATACAAAAGTGAAGTACTGGGAAATTGACTGAGGTGGACATTCCATGGGCCACTACTTCACTAGGTAAGCAGGTGTAGAATTTGTGTTCTACTTGAGGAAATCACGGACTTGCATATAGCCTGCTCAACACCTTCTTTCACCGTCAGAACTTGGTAGGTATTCTTTTCGCAGATTGACAAGTGCATTATAGTTCCCCCCCACCACTGAACAATAATAGTAGACCAAATATAAGCCATATCGTCATGGAGTACCTTGTTTGGCAAAAGTGTAGTCTTGACTAAATATTGAAGTGTTTTTGTTTTTTTAAGTATATATACACACACACACAACATAAGGACCAACCTGATTGCTCACAAGAACCAGTGTCAGTTTTATAAGTCAAATAAATGTTCGATGGGACTCATTCATCAGCACTTCTACTTGTTTTCAAAGTGTGCAAACTCAATTAGTAACTTGCATTAATGTTATTGATAAAGGATACAGGACACAATTTCTTGCATGATCATGATTTTCATTTTTTAGCATCAGAACAATATATATTTCAGTATGTATAAAAATTGGTACAGACGATGCAGTAGTCAGACATAGGCTAATAAGTACACCACCACATAGAACAAGACAATGAACAGATTCCAAGTTTGTATATGATTTTATATGAAACAAACGTAAGCGGAGATCATGTCTGTTCATATATGATATAAGCTGGCGAACCACAACATGTTTTAAAAGCAACTTAGGGAGGATATGTTGACAATTCGACATCCAGTTTGTCTTCAGGTCTCATCAGGACAAGAGTAACCTGACTAAAGTTCCCTAGAAATTTTAGAATCTTGGGAACTTCAATAAGGCACCCTGGAAGCAATACATGCAAAAATACTTCAATACAGAGTCCACAATGTATACCAGGCCATCTGGTTAGTTGGATTGTTCCAGTGAGGTAAACACATTACTTATATGAAGTACACTTTTGTATTGTGTGGAGAAAGTGGCCACATCTACACATACAAGGGTATTCCTTTGCAAAGCCAACAATGCAAAACGGGACGCTGGGTTCCTTAGACTGTCCCATAGAGGTAAATGGATTACTCGGGTAAAGCACACCTTTGCATTGTTGCGCCACCAACAGGATTGCAGAAGGCACACCACCATGGACTCCCCTGGTTGTCTAGTTTTCAGAACTATCTGATTCGTAGGTTTGATTGGGTGGCGCCACAGTACCGCAACAAATACAGCAGCTACCTCTATTCCTTATCTCTCAATGTAATGGCTCTAGGGCCTTCTGTGTCATGGTTTCTTTGCCCACCCACACAAGTGGGGTAACGTTGTTAACAGGAGACCTGTGAAACTCAGGGTGGGAGGAAATTTGTGGTTCTCCAAAGGTTCCAAAACTTTCTGCCACAGAAATGTCAGGAAAGTTTGCGTTTCTTACCAAAGTTTGATGTTTGGAAGGGCTTCCAAATAAAATTAACTGGTGAGAGCCAGGCAAGTCAAGCACCCCTGGACTCCCTGCTTGTCTTGTTTTCCAAAAAATCAGGTTTGCTAGGTTTGCCTACGTGCTGGTTGAGCCAAGGCCCAAAATCTACAGCAACCTACAATGAAAAAAAAGGTCAGTTTTTAATGGGAAAATGTGATGCGTCCATATTGTATTTTGGGCCGTTTAATGTTGCAGGCACTAGGCCTGCCCATACAAGTGAGGTACCATTTTTATTGGAGACTTGGGGAAATGCTGGGTGGATGGAGGTTTGTAGCTCGATGGTTCACAAAAATGTGAGGAAAATGTTTAAGTCAAAGTTTGAGGTTTGTAATCGATTCTGCGTACAAAGACCTGGTGAGAGCTACACAAGTTACCCCACATTGGATTCCCCTAAGTGTCAAGTTTTGAAATATGTCCAAGTTTGCTAGGTTTCCCTACATGCTGGCTGAGCTAGGGTCCAAAACCCACAGCTACCCACTTTGCAACAAAAAAAAACAAGTCAGTTTCCAGTGGAAAAATGTGATGCGTCCAGCAAACTGTTGATGCCATTTTCAGGTAAACAAACAGACTTATCTGGAGCACTTCTGTTGCAGGCACTAGGCCTACCCACACAAGTGAAGCATCATTTTTATCAGATGACTTGAGGAAATGCCGGGTGGATGGAAGCTTCAGGATCCCAGCAGATTCCAGAACTTACCATCACAGAATCTACACATGACCCCTTGCTGAATTAGGAATTTTGTCTTTCAGAAAAATATAGCTCTCCTGGATCACCCACGATTTTCATAGTGGTCTCCACCACAAACTGGAAGTAGGTTGAAAGCACAAAAAAGGGGCTACCGCTTTGAAAAATGCTAAAACTGTGGTACAAAATTAAGTTTTTTGATTCAGCGCTCGATGATTCTGAAAGCTGGTAAAAGATGGTGATTTTAGAACAGCAAACTGTTGATGTAATTTTTAGGCAAATAGACTTATCTGGAGCACTTTTGCCACTTTTTTCATAAAATCTCGCTATATTTTGCCTTTTTTGCTCGGTCTCCTCGAGGGGAATCCCAAAATCCTGGGTACCTTTAGAATCTCTGGGATGTTGGAAAAAAGGGTGCATATTTGGTATGGATATCTCATCAGGAGTGTGGAATTTCATAAAATGTCAACTTGTCCAGGAGGCAGGTTGCTTCATAAATCTACTTGTCCTGTATAAAAATCCACTTGTCCCTTTAGAGCCATGTAGTGCGGCAACAAATTATGGCAGCAATCTCATTTTATAAGAGCTCTGAGAATAGCCTCTCAGATTGTGTCAGGGATCATACTATTGTAGGGGTTGAATACTAGCAATTCCCTTATTGTCACAATGTTAAGCAGATCTACATCCTGAGGCTGGAGATGGGGGTAAGATGCCCTTCTGAGTCTGTGCAAACGTACTGACTTGCATGTTTTAGGGGTTTTCGTCAGATATTCCCATACAGAGAAAGGCTGGAAATGTACTCCTGACAAGGGCAGATGTGAATCTTCTTTCATGGTTGGGAAAAAGTAGTTGGAGGGAAAGTGAACTAGTAAACGCTGAACAGATTTTTTTCACATGAGCAAATCTCACATGCATATTTGCTCGTGCTTAAATAGAGTTCACAAATATTTTGCAGGAGTAAAGTTTCCTGGCCTACTTCTTTAAATTCTTGTGAATTCATGAAAGCCACAAATCTGCACTATAGCAAGAACATATACTATGTCTGCACTTTAGTGATTTTCTTTAAAAATTAGGCCCCTAATTGGATTTCAAAGACCTTTAGTTTTTATTAAAATTATGTTTCTCTCTCTAGTTATCGACTGGCCTCACAGTGAGTGACAGCATTCTACTCTTTCACAAGGAGCATATTGGCACATAAAGTGGTTTGGTTCACTTCCCTCAACTACTGTTACAAGCTAGACCTTTACACTAAGTGTGTTTTTTGCGATTTGGTGTAAATCTGTTGTGCAGTGTTTGAGAAATTAAAATCTTAAATGTATGTATATTTCACGCTGCGTTACCATCTTGGATCCACGCATCAATCTGCGGTGCAGCGACCTCAAACCATGCAATCTGATTGGCAGGCCGCAACAAGAAGAAAACATTGTGGCTGCCATGTGAGGACAGCTTAAGGGGGCATGGTAGAAGTATCTTAACTGCCTGGGAGTAGTGGGGAAGTCTCAAAGTATTTCCCTTTGAAGAATAAATGTAAAAGAAAATTATTTTGCAGCGTTGCAGGTCTATGCAGCCTCTCAGAGCAGCCCCTGTGTAATTCTGTGGCAGAAAAACAGATCTGTGGCACAATTGAAAAAAAAAATGTGTGTGGAGGGGTTGGGTACCCAAACAAAAGCCCAATCCCAGTGCAGGGTAGGCATGCCACAGATCCTTGCCACAGGCCAAGCACAGCACACAACCCCACGCCACAAAGGCCATGCCAGTGTGGGATTGGCAACCCAGAAAGGGTTGGGTGCAGGACATGGCCTCAGGCCAGACCCTGCACCCAATTGCATGCTGTGCATGGCTAAAAGCTGATCGCGGTGCAGGGCTGGTATAATCAGGTATGTTGAAAAAAAAAATACTTTACGTTTATAAAAAACCCTAGAAATTCACTAAAAAAAACAGCAGTTAACTGTTATGTTATACTTAGATATGGTAATAATATCTTACTTTATCTATTTTTTAATAAATAAATACACTGGGAAAAAAACAAAGGTTAAGTGACGTTATGAGGTGAAAAGGTCAGTGACAACAAAACATTTTAAGCTAAAAAAAAAAAAAAAAAAACACTGAAATTCACCAGTTATAGTTAAAATAACTATAACTCGACCACCCCCATGAACTGCTTATACCCTCACAAATTACATCACTAATGACAGCACTGATAAATTAAATGACAATTTATGACAACACTGTTCATGGAGGAGGAGCGAGTTAGTTACCTCATTGTGCGACTGGTGAAATTCAGTGTTTTTTAGTATAAAATGTTATGATGTAACTGACATCTTCACCTATCATCATTTTAAGCTTTTGTTGTACTTGAAACACGAAATACAGCTGCTGGGAATATGTCACTTAAAAATTCAACAGTTGAAAATTGACATTAAGTATTAATCTAGTAATCTAAACCGAGAAGCTTTGTATAAAATTGATGAACTTAAAAAAAAAAAAAAAAAAAAAAAAAAAAAAAAAAAAAAAAAAAAAAAAAGACAACGCATTTTCTACACTATGCACTTCGACTCTAGTATAATCTACTACTACAAACCACAGGTTTGCCATCCTCTCGAAACGTCGTTAGGCGGTATGAAGCTTAACACACCTCTGGCACTCACTGTCTATCGTTTTTTTTTTTTAAGAGCAATGTAATTTCATAAATGAGACTTAACTGTTAAAGGCGTCATCCCAACACAATCAGTTTATCAATCCCACTCAACCTCGCCATGCCTGAATTTTCGAAACCTTAACGGATAGCTGTAGTGAACCAACAGCAAAGACTTACCAAGCGTTTAGCGAATTCCTTGTTTTCTGACAGAAACCCATACCCCGGGTGGACCTAAAACAAAAGCAGAGTATTATCCCATATTAATGTTTTTTTAGTTAATAACTGCTAATATGTCTACGTTGTGTCACTTTACGAAACACTGAAAAGATATGTTCTCTGTCCTTGGGAATTATTTCCCATTCTTTCTGGATTTGCACGCACACGAATTATAGTCAAATAACTGATCATGCTAACTGTGGTTTGTCAGGCTAAGAGCAGGCTTTTAATAACATCTATTTTACAACAGATTTTGTGACGGTGTTTGGGCATAAAGGGTTGCAAAATTTATATTAATAGTACATATTTATCAATATAGGCAAATTAATTTGGTATTTCTTCGTAAGCATTTACACCTTTAAAGCCTTGACCCATGCAAGGAGCTCGTATTTACGAAGCTAACGTGCATTTTCCTAACAAAACAAAAAATAATTACGGGATGCACCATTTACCTTCTCACAAGTCTAATTAGGTGTGCTTAATTGCAGAAATAAATCAGTCACTGAATTCAGAAAACACTTTTCAGCATTCTTTACAAAACCATTAAAAAGAACCATGCTGGCATCCAAAGGGTTAATGCTAAAAACTAATTGGGATTTTTTTTCCATCACTAGAAAATTTGGAAGTGAACTGAAGCCGCTCCCTAGCGTGAAAGCTGAATCCGGCAGCCACCTGCAGAATCAACAACTAGCGACACCAGATGTTATGGAGACATTGATTTCTAGAAGAGTTTTCGGACATTTTTAACTGGTACGGCACAAACTAACCGGCAAAGCACAGTCATAATTTAATTGGTTATATTTCTTCAGAAATACAAACGGCCTGTTCGTTCTCCTAAACAAGTTACAGCAGTAGCATAGACTAATTCAGACTCACAGCTTGGGCTCCAGTCTTCCTAATGGCATCCATTATGGCGTCCATGTTGAGGTAGCTTTTGCTGGTGGGAGCCGGGCCAACGCAGACCGCTTCATCTGCCATTTTCACGTGAACCTGAAGAGACAAAAACCCGAATTAACAGATGCTCTCAGCAACAAATAATTATCATTGTGATCTATAGGCAGGGCATTTAAGAACGGATTGTTTTCGAGATAATTAGCATGTTATTGCCATTTTTGCACCTTTATCATAACGCAGAGGCCATGATGACACCGCAACACCCTAAACACAAAATCGCAGGCTAGCAAATCACAAGCAATGCGGCTTCATGTTGTCTCAGGAATTTACCAGCGTGTTGTGCTGAACCTAGCAAAAAGTACATGATGCTGGTCACCACATCCTTGTGCGGAGATTACCCCGTTATTTGTTACCAGGGAGGCTTCTTATGCAAGTGCTTGATGACAAGCACTCGTGGCCAGATCTGGGCAGGCACTCCCTGACGTAGGGGCAATTAGCATGAATCAGCGCAGGGATGTAGCTAGCGCCCCTACACAGCATCAGGTCAGAGTTGCACACAAATTTAAGGCTGCAACTAAAGAGTTCAACATCACCATATGTGAACCAGAAAACTACATTATTTGAGCAAGTTTAGGCCACTGGCCTTTGTATCTTCGTTGAAAAGGGGGTCTACATTCTTACTTTCACAACCAATGGTCAACCCAAGGCTGGGGTCGGCATCAGCAAGATTAATGAGCCGTTGCAGAACTGTCGGGGGATACGTTATTAAAGAGTGAATGGATCAGAATTTAGCATTTTGGCTAGGTTTTGCTATAAAAATACCACACAAATACATACACACACATACATACATACAATGTAAAAGTCCTCCAGAGGTGGGGAAGAGCGCCGGAGGAAATGGGTTAATTTCAACTGACTCCTTCTATTCACTTCACCCAAATGTAAATGACCAAAATGCACCAAAGGGCAACATTTGATGAGGGGCTTTGTTAAAACAATCTGGAGCTAAAGATGGAACTATGTATTTCAGTCATCTTCAACAGGAAGTAAGACCAAAGCTAAGAGACCAAACTTAGAACAGTAGTTAATGCACCGATAAAAGAACGAGATGATGCAGGCCTGAGAGAAACTGCTTAGCTAGTTTTTTTAATTTCATCAAATTTTTAATAAGTATTTACCCACTGCAACATAAGATAATACATCATAGCAACGCAACTGAATTATGCAAATTGTGTTGCAATAAACAATTTAATGTAATATGTGGGTAAAGGATTTGTTTAGTCAACAGTTGCAGTAGGTCGGCACCTATGACGTTTTGGACATATGAAGAAATTCAAAATCATAATTTAACATTAACAAAACAGTGTAAAACGACAGCAAGCCTATTCATACTTCATCTACAGTAGCAAGGATGACACAACTTTGTCGAGCTAGAGATGCAATAAACATCAGCGCTGCCATCACCCATCAGTGGAGCCTGCCTAGAGGTTAAAGCCCTAGGCATATTCTGTAGCTGCGAGCCTGCTTGTACAAGTGGTATTCCATTGAAGGTATCTTGTCTCGTCCTTGTGACAGTATTTGTAGCAGAAATGTAGCTTCTCCCACAGGGTAGCAACAGGATATTTGGGGAGTCCCTTTGCCTACTTCCACCACAGTCAAACAGCCTCAGTATCACTCGCCAGAAAAACCTGTTCATAATTTCTTATGTAATCATTTCAGGTCATCAAAGGCACAATTTAAGTTTGTAAGGAAAATGGATTCCGGCTTTTTAACCTCATGTTGATGAGTTTAACTACTAAGGCTTAGCAGTACAATATCTCTAATCTCAGTTTATATTCAGTTAACACCATATACCAAGGGCGTTATTACACTCAGTGCTCTTATGGCCCTTGAAATACACATAAAATGCACAATTAGGAGACCAATTCCACTTCTACTAACCAATATTTTTCTACTGAATTTCAGAAAGAAAAAGGGCACCTCTGCAAAACAGCTAACATTACGAAACTTTCCAAGTTACCGCACCCCTGCCTCTCTGCTCCAGCATACCCCAATACTCACGAAGCACTTAAGAGGAGACTTGAATTCTCAAAGCAGCACTGCATGGTTTTTGATTTTCATTCAAATGCCAGATTCTACACAAACTGGGGTACACCCACTGACAGCATACTTCATCTAAATGTTTTTTCTGCAATCCATGCTTCTGTATTTTTTTCAAGATCATTCACCTCGTCAGACAGGCAAGTTCTCTCTTTGGAATAGGTATGTGATCGTCAAATACCTTATATCAATTAACTTATGGGATTTGTCAGCCACAGAGTACAAATTTTCTTCAATCGCAGAATCTATCATACTACAGTCAGAGAAGGGTGGTTTTCTCTTATCCCCTAACAGCTGATTTGACCCTTTTTGGCCAATATAATTTCTGACAGAATTTATCTATTATTTAAAGACCACTACCAAAGTGACTCAACATGATCATTTACAAATAACATGATTAAATCCAAATGTGCTTCTACACTTTCCATCCTCACCCCTCAGAACTTTTTAATTCTCCGCAACTACCAAATCCATTAGGGATCAGCTCTACTGCTTGCACCCTTCCCACATTAGTCAGGAATCTTTCAGTCCGTTTATAGTGATCACCTGAATAGGATGTGCAATGAAGGTTTTCTGCTTTGAATACACTTAGAATAATTACAAACTGACAAGGTTAGGTCAACCCAGTCTCCAGTGCTTGGTTCTTTTCATCATGTTTCATGATATCTTTACTTCGAAAGTTATTTTAAGAATTATGAGACATTATATACATTTTTAAATTCAGGAACATGATTACAGTAAATTTCATTAGCTTTTCTAGTGGTACACACGGAGGCACCAAAATCAAGTATTACTTTACTTTCCAAACAGTGTACATTATCTAGTGACTCATTTCTGTACAGTAGCAGCCACAATAGACAGTTTCGAAAATACTTGGATTCACATGGGTTAATGGCGTCTTCTCCTGATTGGTAAATACAAAAATATGTAAAATTACTCAAAGCTAAAGCACAGGACTAGAAGAGTCTTCCTGGTGACGTTGTAGACAACACGTTTTTAAGTTTAACTAACTTGCTCCTGGACATTATGAAACCATGTCGGTAAAGGATCAAACGTCATGTGGCTATTTAGGTCCTTAACAAAACACAAAAACAAAAACACAGGGAGTATGTTTGTCCCCGTCGTATTGTGGTCAGAAGGCAAGGCCTGTTTGAAAAGGTTAGTTTTGGATTGAAAGTAGACAGATTTAGATCATTCTTAAGACCTCTGGGGAAGAGTCAAAGGGACTCTGTGTGACTTGTGAGGGTATATGACTGGAGTGATCTTGTCTGCGTTCCTGGAACTCAGGTTTCGGCTTGGTGTTCTATTCAGAAAGTTACATTTTACAGCCCCATCTCACTACATATCTCTCAATTTGAAGCAACCTCCATCTCATTATCTGTTGAAGTAATCTCTCAACAAAGCAGGAATAAGCGAGTCTATGAAATGTCAAAAAATTGTTGCCAGTCACATAGGATCAAGCCGGTCCAGTCTTACAGGACAGGTGGAGCCTGGTCACGTTCAGGTGTCAGTGGTGTGGCAGAAACAGCTTACTACAGCAGAACGAGATGCTGCCTGAAGCAGTGACATGACATCTTGGATAGGTAACTGAAGGTCTATGAGACCCATGCACATGGGAGCCTTTTGGCACACACAATGTGACGCTGACACAAGAGTTAGTACTCTTCAATAGTTAACACATACACGTTAATTATTTTGATGATCACTGCCATTCATTAATCTATGCTCCTTGGAATGGCTTCTATGTGGCATAATAGAGGTCACTATAACTCTACAGTATGTGGTTATAAGTAGGGTAAATTATGTATACAGGTTTGTACATTTTCTTGGGCACTGTGCTTAGGCCTTTTTGAATTGGCTTAGGTGACTTCTCAATTGTGATAACAAGATGTGAGTGAAGTTGTCTTGCAAGCTGGTCGCAGCACTCTTTTCAGAGTACGCTGTTGGACAACTTCTTATGTATAAAGCTCTTCAGTTTCCAGAACAGGATATGGACATTGTAAATATATTCCATTGCTCTATGAGTGTCCAGTAACCAGGCTTAAAGTGCTTGTTTGGGACTGGTACCCATCCATTATTACACTGCTGCTCTACTTAGCATAGTTTTGCATAGGTTATTAATCTGACGTTCGTCTCGTTCACCATCAGTGCTACTTGTGCAACCCACAGCAGCACCCTGTGTGGCCATGTTCCATACTGACCTTTCTAAAGAATGCAAAAGCATTAGTACCTACTATATGGAAAATGTTTGCTGTTACATACGATGGCCAGAGATGTCCTCCACTAAAGCCTTGGTGACCTCAGTGTAATTGTATGCAAACAGGCAGTGGCACGCTGAATGGATGACAATATATGGTTGAATCCATATGAGACTATCTGGGTATCTGGTATGGGGTCTACCGAACGGTACTGTGATTATTTCAATGACCGCTTGTTATTGCATTTATTTGCAACATTCTCATTGAGGTACGTTATATGGGTAAAAGCTCTCCTCCATTACATGCCCTATAACTATTGTGATCAGATCGGAGGGTTTGTTTCTAGTTATGCTTGGCAATCCGATGGTAATACAACAGAATCATGTTTTTAGGAGTTAGTAGGGAAAAGCCATGTTTATTAACCTACTGGAATGAGGCAATCCTTAAGTTTTCAAATATGCAGGGAGTGAGTGCCATGGTTTGCCCATTTGAAATCAGGAAGATAATCTGACTATGAGAGTCTTTGTGAGACCGTGAATTTTGGTTCTCAGTTATGTATTGGAACAGTGACTCCTTTTGGGCCTCTTGGGCAAGTTGAGATGTCCGAATATTAGTTGTGTTTTGCAGAGTGCAAGATGTGCAGTAGTCAGCAAGGAGATTCATCAGTCCCCTGCTAGCTAGTGAAGTGCTTCCAATGCACACATTATGGGATTCCATGGTTTAAGATGAAGCAAGAGTTGCAGCTGAATTTTTAATTTTGTGAAGGCTGCAAAAGTATGTAGCTGGAGATCGAGGTAGAGTCCAATATCTTAATGAAGGCATCAGAGCACAAGAGTGATGGTGGTCTGAACCCAATGATTGCATCCTAGGAAACCAATATTACTATGAGAAGGAGGATTTGACAGCTAAATTACTATTTGGCGCCAATGTCAATTTGGTGTCCAGCATGATTCTTATGGATTTTCATGTGGGAGTGGGCTATTAAATCATCAGTTTTATCCACACCAGGGCGCATACGAGTTGTCCTTCATAGTCTCTTGTGAAAATTGACACCTATTACTCAACACAATATGGACGAGGGGCCGCGCACCAAGGCATAGCACACCCCAGGGCCGGTGCGGCCCGGCCCTAGGCGGTGGCCAAATGGTGGGGGCTCCTTGGGCCGTCGGTAGGGGCAGCCAGACAAGGGTAAAAAGGGACAGCAAATCCCTTGAAGGTCATCTTGTTCTCTTGACCCTGGCTGCCCCTGACGATCGTCGACGCGCACCTCCAGAGGACACATTTCAAACATATGAAACCATAGAAATTCACAGGCCATAGAGTTACCTCAAGTAACTATAACTCGTGCCCTAAGGTAACTTAGTCCCTCTCAGACCCCTCAACCTGAGCTAAGGGGTCAGGGTGTCTGTACCTTGGCCCCTTTTCTTTTCTTTCTTTCTTTTTTTTCTGGGACTCGGTTGCTGAGTCCCAAGATGGCTGCCAACACTTCCTGGTTGAAGTGTTGACAGCCAATCAAATCTCAGTACGAGATTGGGAGGTGTAGCAAATCATTTTCATCCCTATAAATACAAACTTGTTTTCCCCTCAATCTCTCAAAAACTACTGAACGGATTTACACCAAAACAAAAAAAGGTCGCTTTCTGGACCAGGGCCTACCTTTCTGCCAAATTTGGTGTAATTCTGTCCAGTAGTTTTGGTGCTATCGCTGTTCAATTTTTCCTAGGGAAAAAGGAATGGGGAAAAAAGTGTTTTGGAACCCCCTTCTCTTTTTCTCGCCCCTACTAGACGGATTGCCCCAAAACATTTCAGACATCCGATCAAGTGCACGTCGCATTTTCTAGGAAAATTTTGTGAAACGGCACCAAAGTTATTAGCAAAACCAAAAACACTTTCTATAGAAACTTGGTCCTAACTATAACTACCTAGTGGCGTCCACTAGGTAGTAATATGTGTATATATATATATATATATATATATATATATATATATAAATATATATATATATATATATACACACATACATATATATATATATATATATATATACATATACACACACATATATATACACATATATATATATATATATACACATACATATATACATATACACACACACACACACACACATACAACCACATTGTCCTTAATAAGAACACCTAACCACAAATCCGATAGATAACTTTTAAATCTTTGACTAACACATTTTGGACGCACTCCATCCTTATCACAGGCTTTTGTTTGGCAGACTCCATTGCTTTCTCCACTGCTTGTCCAAGTGCACATTGCTACTTTTAACCCCAATGGGTCTCCTGTAATAGGTGACAATTTGCAGTGTTGTAAAGACCAATTTCACCCTCCAGTGGGTGAGTCCTACCAAACATATAGATTTGTGGAATTTATACAATTTTGTTCAGATGAACGTTTCAAAAGGTGGCTACAACAATTCTAAAACTGCCATGGACCCACCATTTTTTCAGTGGTGATGCTGTCTTCATGACAGTGCAGCAGTCTATATCCAACCACATTGTCGTTAAAACTAAGACGTACTCCGCATTCACAAAACTTTTGTTGTTAAACAAAGCACACATCTGATTGATAACTTTTAAATCTATGCCTAATACATTTCAGACGCACTCCATCCTTGATCACAGGCTTTTGATTGGCAGACTCCATCACTTTCTCCAGTGCTTGTCCAAGTGCAGGAGGTTACTTTTAACCCCTAATGGATCTCCTGTAGTAGGTTGCAATTGCACTGCCTCCTATATTTATGTTATTTATAATAAAATATTTAAAAAAAAACTAATCTTTCCAAAAATGCTCATCCAGAACGTTTCAGACTACAATGGACTCCCAAGCATGATTTAAAAATTCTATTCTCTATTCATTCAACTAACAGGCACACATGTTCGTGACTCCTAAGAACATCTCACATCTATCCTTTACGAACATATTTCAATTAATGCATCTGTAGTCAAAACACTATAGTAAATGCATGGGATCTCAAGAGGACAAACTTTATACAACTACTCCTACAAGGAAAAGGAAGCACATATTACTAATATCCCCAATTACATCAAACCTAGGGTTTTGGAGTGGTGTGCTACACTACGCCAAGGACTTCAATGCCTTCTCAGGGGTAGTAAGCTGTATATAAATACAATTTACAATTATAAATATTTTGGGCTTGAGCTAACCAATTCTTTTCTAGCTGCCTGACCTTCTTTGTGACTTAGTCTGTTACTGACTTTCTTGCTCTGTGTAACAACGTAACAACTCTTGGCTTCTGTACTTGACCTTTTTTTTGGGATCATTCTCTATGGTGAACTGCTGCTTTATATCATCTCCTGTTTCACTGATGGACTGTCCTTTACATAACCATTATTCTATCACTGACATTGCCTTTCATTCTTTATGCCCCAAGTTATGGTTGTGCCTTGTGATTTCTCGTACAAGCCTCAACTCCTGCCCCATGCTCTCTTACTGAGAGAATAATCATAATCTGTCTATTCCACCTGCCTCGTTCTACTCCATGACAACACCTTACATGATCTCCGGTAGGGGTTCTGCCCCTCTCCGCCCTAAACCGCCCCAGTTTTTCTTTTCCCTTGGAGTGCTTCCATTAAATAGTGTAGTTAGAAGAAATCCTAATGGGGAAGTCAAGAGCTGATGCAGTGTACTGGACACAGAGCTCATTTTTGAAAGGTTGACCTTTCAGATGAATTGTAACAAAACCTTAACCTATCACCCAATTCCTTTAATTATCTGGCCAGATACCACAACTGATAGGCTCCCCCTATACTGCCCGCAACCTTTAGTCCCCAGTCTACCATCACCTATTATTTTCATCTGCACTTTTATCTGTGGGACTGGAGGGTGTTTGTGTGGGCAATAATGTTTCCCAGCAATTCACCCTCCATGGCTGTGTCAGACTTAGCATTTGTGTACTTACTGCAACTGCCAGGCAGGGTCGGCTGGCACTGGGATATAACTACCTGTTTATTAGATGAGCAAAATGATACTGAGAAAATGTAATGCTTTCCAGGGATAAGAGAGAGTGTACATAGTTTACAATAACCTAACCATGTGTTCCATTGCTTGGCAACTGAACATGAAAACAGAAACCTTCCTGTAAGATCGTCAAATATGGGTAACTAAATGAAGAAGAGTTGATGCAGACCATGTACCTCAACCAGTCATACAAAAACATGCTTTTACAGGGCTATGACCATTGAGGGTCAGGTGGCAAATACAGAGGCTCTTAACCGTTTCCAACCACCAACCAATTTAACTCGGCAGATGGCTGGAAGGAGGCCTCATTCCCAAGGCTAAGATTTACTCAAGTGGTTGAATTTTTAACCGCATGGAGAGTGTTTGTTAGGTAAAGAGGGCGATCCAGATACACCATGAATTGTATATGTTGAGGCTGAAGCCTTCAACAACATGGATTGCTGCAAAACAAGCCTGTGGATAAACAAAGGAAGATTTTTATTAGCGTCCTTAAGTAGTAAAAAAATAAGTTGAAGAAATGTTACTACTCTGATGGCAAAGACTCAGGCCATGATCAAAAAGAAATCCATGACAAATCAGGCAAGGAGATGTGCCCAGAATGTTGATCCTCCAATTGGTTGACCAGATTGAGGGATTACCACTCACAATTTGAAACCTTGTCTTCTCAGAGCTGAGGTGTAGTGAAAGCCTATTCATCCAGCCTTCAACAGTATATCGACAGCTCTAGAATCGGACTTGGGCAGACTTCAAATTGTGATCCAACCTCAGAATAATCTGAGTTTCATGAGCATATGTCATAAAAGAAAGCCAAACAATCTGCTCAGGGAGAAGCTCTGAGAGAAACTAAAAGACAATGACCTAAGTGAGCGAGTATGACAGATTAGGAAAGCCCTGAGAAAAAAGATGTAAGCCATTCAGGGACTTTGAGTCACATACAGGCCTCATGCAGGCAAGAAGGGAGCAAACTCTGATACTATACGTGTATCGAAATCCAGCTTGGGAATAATTAAAGATAAGATGAATAAAGGCCCAACATTGTTGTTTACTTCTTTTTCAGCCACCTTAGGAGTGAGCTAGAAACTGCTAAGGATACTATGATCAGGTGGTGTTTACAACAATTGACTGAGATGCAGCTTAAAGAGAGAAAAGCCCTCCATTGAGCACTGGTGCAACTACTTCATTGTCTACTCTCGAGCAGTCACTTTCCTTACCGCCTCTCAGTAATTCATCCAAGCTCAGCTGCACATCTATCTCTGAGCCACAACACTCATCTAGCAATTTATTTCCCTGACAGAGTGTGCACCTTAAAGCTCCAAAGACCAAAGAAACTTCAATATATTGTTGAGTTAGTTTCTGCTTCAAGTAAAATCTTCACACTTTTTCCATAGGTTCACTCTTTTACAATAGGTTCAACTTTTGACAAAGCGGAATGCACAAATCTGACATATATCAGATGGTCATTGCAAAACGCGTTTCCTCCACTGTATAGAAACCAAGTAGAGCAAAATGGAATTAAAAAATGGTGAAACAGCAAGGAAAACAAAATGTTGGTTCATCATTCAATGAAAGATTGAATATATTCCTCCCATTTGGGTATAAATGCTGAAACTGAACATTCTGTACCAATGTGTAACAAACTACAGCAGCTGGTATGTTTTCAACTTTAAAGAAGTCCTCTAATCTGACATCCACCAAGATACTCTAATTAGCTTGTATTTCAGAATTAGACATGCAAGACATCATATGGTAACTTAAATCCGAACTAGTGAAAGCAGGACACTCCTTTCCACATGAATCTTTCAAGCCTCCCCTTTGTGCCACAACAACTGAGACCCCTGTAGTAGACGCCACTATTATCATAAAAATGGACTATAAGAGCTTCTATACCCTTGACCTCTCGCAGTCCGATTCAGATCATGCAGGGTGGCCAAAACATGCTAAGCAAACTGGTCTAGAGATCAGAGGAAATGCTTCCACATTTCCTAAGCTTGTTACAAGGTGTACCAGCTGCTAGTGACACAGCATGTACAAATAAAGGCGCTAGGTACTACACACAGTGGCCCTCATTCTGACCCTGGCAGTCAAAGACCGCCAGGGCGGAGGACCGCGGGAGCACCGCCGACAGGCCGGCGGTGCTCCAATGGGGATTCCGACCGCGGCGGTAAAGCCGCGGTCGGACCGGCACCACTGGCGGGCTCCCGCCAGTGTACCGCCGCCCCATAGAATCCTCCAAGGCGGCGCAGCTTGCTGCGCCGCCGAGGGGATTCCGACCCCCCCTACCGCCATCCAGCCGGGATCCGGATGGCGGTAGGGGGGGTCGCGGGGCCCCTGGGGGCCCCTGCAGTGCCCATGCCACTGGCATGGGCATTGCAGGGGCCCCCGTAAGAGGGCCCCTAAATGTATTTCACTGTCTGCTGTGCAGACAGTGAAATACGCGACGGGTGCAACTGCACCCGTCGCACAGCTTCCACTCCGCCGGCTCGATTCCGAGCCGGCTTCATCGTGGAAGCCTCTTTCCCGCTGGGCTGGCGGGCGGTCTGAAGGCGACCGCCCGCCAGCCCAGCGGGAAAGTCAGAATTACCGCCGCGGTCTTTCGACCGTGGAACGGTAACCTGACGGCGGGACTTTGGCGGGCGGCCTCCGCCGCCCGCCAAGGTCAGAATGAGGGCCAGAGTGTTTTATGGGACCAAGATATATGAGCTCCAGAACTTTAACCGGGTGCTTTCATCATTCAAGCAGTTTTTCTGATCCTTGCTTTAAACACTCTTGGTCCTGACCCTACAACTTAGAAATCATCTGCAGTTAGATCTCCCCATATGACTGAAACATCTAGTTCTCTCAAAGCTCTCAGTCGTTACCCATTCTGTTAGTTGCAAGTGAAAGTTTTTTCTTCTTTGGTTTAGTTTCCCTTGTTCCCTTCCTGATTAGGGGTGCAGTACTAGACAAAGATGTCCCTGGGCAAACATTGTGCTCCAAAGTCCACTACAGAGTCATTCTGATGTTTTTGCAGTTTGTTATTTGGTTGTTGGAAGCTACTGTGCTGGCAGGATAGGACTGCCTTAATTGACTGGAAATCCATTTTACTCATCCGCAAGTTTCTGCACATTGTTTTGGAACAAAAGAAGTCCTAAAGGTCTGGTACTGACCTGAGATGAAGAAGCTTTGCCAAGACAACAGCACACTGCTCTACTGGGGTTGATACCCACTGAATACCTACTCAAAAAGTGAGATGAAAAGGTTAAGAGGATGACAGAAAGATGTATACTTGAGAGCTGTAAAGGTCATGTTTTGCAATTGTGTTCAGTTCAAAGTGACTGGAATACTATTCTGTTTATCCATGACCAATCTTGTGGTGATGTGATTTTATCTTTTTCCAGTTGCTAACGTCATGGCAACATTCAATTAACTCTCAATGACTGGAGCTGGATAAGAAGCAAATCCAATCCACGGAAGTGGTTCTGAAAACCAAGACTTCATGGGTGTAGCTAACCAATCCAACTGAGTAGGTGCTGGAAAACAGATGTCCTCATCATACACTGCATTTTATCTCACTTTCAGATTGTTTTGAAGGCATCAACTAGCAGCAAAATGAAAACAAAGACATTCTGGGACAAAAGATTTAGAACGTTTCTCAAAATTCTGAGGTATCATTGGACAAAGACAAACCCTGTCTGGCTCTGACCACTGTCTGAGCTATCCCACCAGATGATTTGCAAACTGGGACATCGAGGAGCTAGGCCGGGGGATGAGTTCAGTTGGCAATGCAATAAAGTGGTAAGCACTGCCCCATGGTAAGCAGCAGGCAGTGTCCGTGTTCCACCCGATCCAGAGGCGGTTTGAGGTGGCGAGTTCAAGGGGGGAACAAATATTACAGATGGTGGTGAGAAATATAAAAATTAGCCAAGAAAGGTCCCAAATAGCTACAAACTCCTTGGATAGCGGGGTAAACAAACCCAGAGGAATGTTGCAAAGAGTTACAGGAGCATGTTTAGAGAACTGTGTTTGCAGGAAGCAAAATGAGCTGCAGACATAAAAACCCAATACCAAGGAATTGCAAGAGCCACCTGCCCTCAGTTAGAGACCCTGACTGAAATTGGGATGAGCATCTGAAAACCAACGTCACAAAATAACTACTTAACAAGTTAGCACCTAAAAGTGTAGCCCTCCACAGTTCACTGAAACAAGAGAACTGATCAAATAAACAGGGATTAAGAGAATATGATTAGAATAGAACAGAAAGAGAGACCACCCACCTACTTGCTACAGCAATAACATCACTAACTGTCCGAGCTTTAGAAGTGGTCCCGGCAGTGTGAGTTCAACAGGAAATCAAAGGGCTAGGAATGGAAATGTGTTTCCCTCTTAACCTGAGTGATTATGTAATTTATGTATTTTATTAACTAATGAGTAAACTAGAGTGATGTTCTACACTAAGGGATTATCTCGCTCCCCTACCCTACATGGGGATTTATATACAGAGAGGGGAAACTCAAACATTGAATCCAAAAAATGGAGGTAGGCCCGAGTAGAGTGGAGAAATGGGGGCACACTTTTTGGTCTCAAGTGCAACATGGGGAAACAGCAAACCATCAAAAATAGAAGATAAGGAAGTCCAAGCACAATCTCCCAAAGATAGACATCCCCAAATTGGCAACTGGCAAAAACTCTCTAGACTAGATGACAGCTAGTGTTGAGGAGCACAGTGAGATCACTCTAGAAAAAAAAAAAGCCAACTCATACACACCCGGATCTGAAATAGGGACACCCAAGTAATGTATTAAGAGGGATTAAACAATGTAATAAGGGAGAATACACCACACTCCGAAAGCATAATAAAGCCAAGGACAAGCTGGCAAAAGATGACCAAAAATTGGACTCCCTGCTTAAACAGACACTACAATGCTGGATACTGACTTCAGTACTTGAAATGGATCATAGCCAGATCCCACTAAATTTAAAAATCAAAAAGAGAATGGTGCATACAAGCAGCATCATCCACATTCTCAGAAAAGTAGCAAAATGGAGGTGTGGCCAAGATGGCGACGGGTAAAACATGTTTCTCCATCTCCCTGTCCTCGCCACTGAAAGCACCATGAACCGGAGGAGACAGATGAATGAGTACCATGGTGCCGTGGCGCCCTTCCCGCCTTGATGCCTGCCCATAACTCACAGGACCTCTGCACTCTGAGGGCCTCAGCGACCCACAAAATGCCAGAGGGAGCTCTCCAATCCAGAATGGAGCACCTTCAGGGAACAGGACAGGAGCTCCTGCCACACCACCAGAGAGGAGCTGAGAGACTTGTCGTGCATGGCTGGAATTGTGGACTGAATGCCCCTTAGGTGGTCCCAAGCAGGAGGACGCGGTGAGTCCTTCCGCAGGACTCTCTCCTCCCCCGCAGGCAAGGATTAGACTGCTGTAAGTGGGAGCACCTTTACCCTGAAGCAGTCATATTGCCTGTGGCCCGCGGTGCCTGAGAGTGCGCCGCCCTCCCCCACCCCCCCCCACCCCCGGCCCACACTCTGTCACAGTGCCGACTCAACCCAGCACCAGACCCTTTACCGCCGCAGCAACGGGGAGCAGTGAAGTAAGGACGTGCCCCGATAGGCCCCGTGCTGCTGGGGTGCGTGAATGGAGGCTCCATACATACCATCTGTTGAGGGAGCTCTGGGGATCAGCTTTGTCCTCGCGACCAGAGACTCCTGGTGGTCGAGTAACGGTGGCTTTCAACCCCCCTGACCTCAAGAGACCTGATTTACCAGAGTGGGCCCAATCAGAAATGAGGGCCCATGAAGCGTTAGGCCCACTGAGGAGGGTTCTCCTTGGAGTTCACTGTACCCCCACCTCCTCCATCATCATTTGTGCCACAGCATCAGTGCACCAGTTCCGTTGAACGGCGCAACAATCTTCTGTGGGTTCCGGTCCCTACCCATAGTGTTTCATCTGGCTGGCCTTCCTTTTTTGGGGTGCCCCACCATCACTTTTGGTCTGAATCGGATGCCTGCAAGTGGCAGACAAGACTGTCCACCTGTGGAAGGAGCTAACATGTTGGAGGTCAGGGGAAAGAAGGAACGCTCACTCTGGGACATGTTAACAAAAACTGTTGGTGGACCCTCAGGAGACAAAACACCCATAGCAGGGCCCAAGCACTCCCCTGAGACTGATGACGTGGGTAGTCCATTGATGCATTATTTTCTAGAAGCTCTCATTGCCTCTCTATGTGAGGACCTGCAAAGGGGTAAGAAGGACCCCTCCTCTTACCTCCATGAGGTGCGCTGTGACCTGGATGGGGTGGGAGAGTCACCAATTTCGAGAACAAAGATGCTGGTCGATGATCAAATGGCTGCAACAAGAGGTACTTTGGCTCCAAAAGCAATAAACTGACTTACAGTCACACGCCGAAGACCTAGAAAACCGCTTGAGGCGGAATAACTTTTGCATCTAGGGGGTCCTGACCAGTGCTGAGGGAGCTGACCTGGAAGAATACGTTGGAGCACTCTTCCACTACATCTTGGTGGGCCTGACTGATGTAGAGATAAAGCTAGATCGGTTCCATAAGGTCAGACCGCCGAAACCAGCAAAAGGGCCCCCCCTGCAGACATTAGTTTATGTGTACATGATTTTCAGGTAAAAGAAGCCATCCTGTACAAAGCCCATGATCGTCAACTGCTTCAGTTCAGGGGACATACACCCTTGCTATACCAGGACCTAGGGACCATCACACTTGAGAAGTGACACGATTTCCGCCCAGTCACGGCTCACTCAAGTAATGCCAGAGTTCCTTACCTCTTAGGCTACTAGATCCAGATCATCTTCCACCTTGAAGGTAAGCTTTACCAACTCAGATCCCTCAAGGAGACTTGCTGAGTGCTTGGTATTGAAGACCCCTCTCAGGTAGAACGAGTGGACAGCCCCAGGGTCGAATAATGAAGAGACGACTGCGCTTGCGGTGGTCTCACCAGCCCACTGAATCTACGCGCCCGGACCCAGAGACTAAGGCATTGGAAAGAAATTCTGTGTTGGCCACGCTGTCTGGAGTTACTGACATGCCTGATGCCCCTTGACAATGGGGGTCCTTAATGCCACTGCTTTTTTGGATGGCAGGTGGGGGTAGGGGAGGTGGGGACAAGGCACGTTGGTCTTTTAGTCTTAATCTGGTCCAAACGATTCTCCTTCGATGGCACGACTACCCTTTATGAGGCTCTTCCATGTTTACATCCTTGCCTGTTTGGTCCACACTTTATTCACATTTTACATGTTCCATGGACTGATGTACGTACCTGCAGTCGGTTTGTTTATTTCGTCAGATTGGAGGGGGGGGGGCTCCTTTCTGGGTATTGTGGCTCCTTTACACAACATGGTCATCCCTTGGCTACTTAACACAACACTGTGGTGAATCGATGTGGGGACACTTCTTTTCTACATGCCCCCTTAGCTTCCTGTGGAATATACTTGACGCTATGCCCTCTTTATTGAATACCATGGAGCTTAAGATTATTAGCTTTAATGCGCAGGGTCTTAACAACCCTACTAAAAGATTGGCTGTCCTCCTCTCTCCCCAAACACCCACAAGGTGACTTCTCTCTCCTACAGGAGACCCACTTGCTCTCCAAAGAATGCCATTCCGATGGTTCACACATCAGCTTTGGTCTTCTTGCCCCGCAAAGAAGGTGCAGTGGCAATTCTTTTTTCACAAGACTTTAAGGGTGAAATCTTGTCCACACCAGCAGAAGTTACAGGATGCAGTCTAGAAATTCAACTTGGTTCCTTTCACTTCACACTAGCAAACGCTTATGCCCCTAATGTGCGCAAGGAAGCCTTTGTTACAAGCTCTCTGTGCTTCAGACCCCTGATACTGAATCCTAGTGGGTGGGAACATGAACTTGGTTATGGATAGCGACACGGACCGCTCTGGTTAAAGTTCTGACCGAACTGGGGCTTTCTCCGGTGCAGGCCTGCATTGACTTTCTGACTGTGGGTTACAAGAAGTATCTATCTTCTAAGGATTATACATTTCATTCTGCTGCACATCATACGTGCAAATTGACCACTTCCTAGCTACTCCTACCTGGCTGGATCTCGTATCAGTAATGCATCTCCCCACGCTTGCTCTCTGACCACGCACCCCTGTCGATATCTCTTAGATTTCCTGTCTTCCAACCCAGGAGATCCAATTGGCATTTGCGGGATACCTTGCTGCAGTCCTAGGCTACCGTCGCCTCTTCTTGGACAGTAATCGTGTCCTACCTTCAGATTAACAACACCGAGGAGTCCTTACTGGCATCTATATGGGAAGAAGCCCTGAAGATCGTGGTTCTCTGGGAGTTGATGGAAGTCTCGGATGCGGAGAGTCAACGCCGTCGAAAATATACAGAAAAGTCTGGAAAGATCTGTCACTGAATTGGAAGCCATCCATAAGTGAACCGGGTCCCACAGAGTTTGGCGATGGCTTGAAAGGAATGGCTCCCTCTTGAACGCCTTTCCCTAGACAGGGAAAATACACTATGATGCGCCTCAAGCATACATTTTATCTGGGTAGCAACCATTGTGGGCGTAGGCTGGCACACAGCCTACGCAGCAAAATCAATTTGGAATAAGTGGAAAAGATTTTCACCAACTCCTCTCCTGAGACTTGTTCAGACAACAGAATAGTATCGGCATTTCGAGCATTCTATGGTTCTCTTTACACCACAGCAGATGGCCTAGTTGGTAATTCCTCAGACTATCTAATACGTCACTCCTCTCCCGTCCTTACCAGAGGCCAAAGCTTCAGCCCTGGAACAGTGTATTCGCATAGAAGAGGTGATTTCGGCAATAACGCTACTAAAACCTATGAAAGCTTCAGGGCATGACAGTTTCACTTCACTATTTCATAAAACCTCCTGTCAGGAGGAATCCCCCCCCCACCACCCAAATCCCCCACTCCCCAACTTACCAGTTTGTATAATTCCTTAGCCGACTCGGGTTCTCTTATGGCCTCCATGTTAGAGGCTGTCCTTTCTGCAATCCCGAAAATGAGTAAGGATCCAACACTCCGTGGGTCGTACAGAT
The DNA here is from genome assembly GCF_031143425.1 of Pleurodeles waltl. Lineage (NCBI taxonomy): Eukaryota > Metazoa > Chordata > Amphibia > Caudata > Salamandridae > Pleurodeles > Pleurodeles waltl. The sequence continues at coordinate 811,798,366 of NC_090447.1, forward strand.
CGCTCTCTGTCTCTCAAATGTGGATGCAAAGCTCTTCACCAGTATTTTAGTGTACTGCCTCAGCGCTCTAATGCCACGCCTAATTGAACCAGATCAGGCAGGATTTATTCCCACTAGCCAGAGCAGCGATAACATCAACTGCATTCTACAGCTTATAGATAGGGTTTATCGGTCACCCAAGGAAGCTCTACTCCTGGCTATTGACGCTGAAAAAGTGTTCGACCCTGTCCACTGGCCCTAGCTTTTCAGAACACTCCAGAAGTTTGGCATCATCGAGAGCTTTTGCAAATGGGCGTGTAGTATCTACAGTGCCCGAGCCTCTGTAAAGGTAAATGGCATTTCTTCATCAGCATTCCCTATCCGTCGAGGCACACATCAGGGCTGTCCCCATTTTTTTGCTCTTTATATGGAGCCTCTAGCGCAACGGCTGAGGGACAATCTGGACGTAACAGGGATCCCATCTGGTGGGGAACAGCATTTGATAAGCCTCTACGTTGATGTCATTTTATCTATGACACAACCAATGAATTTGCTTCCTGCATTGGTTGATTAACTTCATGCCTTCAGAGAGATCTCGAGATTCAAAGTAAATTTGCAAAAGTCTCAGATTTTGAATCTCACCGTCAACCCCACCCATGAAACCGCCATGTTATACTTATTCCCATTCGAATGGGAAGCAAACACCATCCCAGACCTGGTCATCACACTAGCCTGTTCTATCTCTAAAACAACGGCTACTAACTACTCGGTTCTTGCCTCTCAGATATGCAAGGACATAGTGTCATGGAACCACCTTTGCTGATCATGGATGGGTAGGGTTGTGGTGGTCAAGATGACCGTCCTTCCCTGCATTTTATATCTATTTCAGACCCTGCCTCAGGTTCCAACACAAAATGCAGTCAGCTTCCTTCAAATGAATGTCAATAAATTTGAGACGGCAAGAAACCCCAACGGCACGAAAACTAGATATATCGTCCGAAAGAGAATGGTAGTTTAGCGGTCCCTCAACTGGCCTGTCACTACCAAGCTGCTCAACTCAGAATTATAGTGGAATGGAATTGCACGCTCTCGGAGAAGCACTGGTCCTTCATAGACCAATCTGTGGCAGGTTCCCACATATGGAAAGAGGTTTGGCTTCCTGGGACTAGCTCTACACTACAAGTAAGGGACTCTGTAGCAATCAAGGCAGGCCTAACTACTTTTTCTTCTCCTATGACCCTGATCCTAGCCAACCTTGACTTAGTCCATGGACTGTAGCCAGACAGTTCCAACGCTAGCAGGAAAGAGGTTGCAAGCATGGTGTCCAACGGTTTATCCCCTTCGACCAACTACAAAAACTTGACTAGTCTTTAAGAAATGGATACTCCTGAAATCTGACCCGTATGCGTTGCCGGAGAGGGAGCAGAGACCACCCAAAAGGCAACTTTGATGGGAGGCTGAATTGGGCAGAACCCTATCTACCAAAAAAAAAACATGTTCAGTTCCCCGCCCCCCCTTCCCCAGAGTACACTACACACAATATAGCTAGCACTGAGACTACATATAAAATTGCTTCAGACTCTGCTACACCTTTCATGGCATTGCCTGAAGCTCAGTTGATACTGGCAACAAGTCCTGCATGACATTGACTCTGCCTGTAATACATTCATCCGGAGGTTCCCAACCTACACCATTCTGGGACTTCCAAATCCCCTGACTTACTCACTGCGCTCTAACACAGGTAGACAAATGGCTCTGGCGGCAGCACATCAAGTTATACTCTTACTCTAGGGAACAGACAGAACCCCAGAGCATAACTCCTGGTTACATAGGTTGTGGTTCATCTTAGAGATGGAGAAGTTGTCCCTAGCAGCAGAACCAGACTGCACTCAGTATGCAGATTTGTGGGCACCTTTTATTCGCCGCCTATCAACGAAGTTCTGGGAGTTGACATATCCGGCCTATTTGCGACTACTCCGCTTGATCCCAGATAAAACTTGATGGAGCACTCGTGTACCCTTTGGGGACCCCATTTCCTCTACATCCACGACCTGACTTTGTATTACGCCAACGTCACTGACTATCAGCTACTATTTGAAAGAAGAACTGGGGGTGGGGGAAAGGGTTTTTCAATTTGTTTGTTGTGTTTTTATTTTAATTAACTTACACTGCTGGCCCCCGGGTTGAAGGTGAAAGCTGTGCACTTGGTTGTACTTATTTTTATGCTCTCAAACGCAGACGGCCCATGGGGTTGTAGGCGACATGGTGGTTATTGCTAGTGATGGTGGTAATAATAAACAAAATTGTACCAAGAAAGTAGCACAACTACAAGAAAGTGAAGCCATATTAAAAAAGAGAGACAGGGCAACTAACAAGCCTCGTTCAAGATCAAAACCCAATAAAAATGTTATCTTCTCCAAAAAGGAATACTCAAGAAAAAACAGATGAAGCGGAGATTAGAATGCGAAGGAACATCCACATTTTACGAATAGAAAAAAACGAAATAAGCATGTAGGTGCCTGGTAAAGCATTACAAAATGCTTTAGAATTATAGGCAGCAGCAGATTCCAATTAGTCGTCTCCTAAGAAAAATTCTGATACTCCGAAAGCTATCTAAACACCTTACTTGAATTTCCTTTTCAAACAACGTTTTGAACACATGAAAACTGGGCACCAATTTAATCGTAGATTCATGTGACTACGGATAAGGCGTTCACATTGACCACTCATAAAAGGTGATCTTGCTTCGAATAAATAAGGTGCAAGACCGCTTCACATAAATAAGGTGCAAGACTAACACTTTTGACACAAGAAGAAAAGAAAGAATTTGAAATATTTTTTTAAAACAACCACCAAGCTTAATATTGAAGGATTAACTGAAACCGAATCAAAAGACTAATCTGGAAAAATTGAATTACAAAATGCTCAATACCAACCAGAAAGCATTAAAAGAAAAGAGTGGTGGATATAGTTTGGAAAATTGCGTCAGGAAGAATATGGAAAGAAGAGATCAACAATGACACAGTGATTGAGTAGAAAGAGACCTAAAGCCGGGAAACGTTTATCCCCCAAGTTTCTAAATTAAACATTAGAGATTATTTGAAATTAACAATTAAATACGCTAGCATTAGTAGCCAGTTTTTCAGGCATGACTGCAACTTGGTTTAATTTCCCATATGGCCGCAGAAATGTATCCTAGACCCTTTTTAAAAAAAGCATGTGTTCATACAATTGTGCTATTCTCCAGCCCTCCAGCGGATAGGCAGTATGGCATAAGAGCACTTTCAATTTTACATGTTTGAATTGTAAGGTTGATCCTCATTTAAAACTTTGGGACTTTCGGGACCCTTTTAGTAATTTTTAGGTTTGTATAAAAATGTTGACTTTTTGAGATATTGGGGAAATATAGTCTTATTATCAGGCATTATTAATCACTAGTTTAATTTGAGTTTCGTTTTGCTTCTGGGCAGAAGGAACACAATTACTGCTGAAGCACACTAGTACAATCGGGGGGACCCCATTTTGGTGAAGAAGATGCTCCAGATCTAGCAGATTGGGTGGGGTTTTTGGAACTGCCTCTCCCTTATAATGATTAGTTTAATACGGAAATGAAGCGGAAAGACAGTACAGCACAAGAGCACTTTCAATTATATATTTTAAATTGTTTGTTGAACTGAAAGGATGATACTCATTTTATGAAAGTATAAACTTGGGGATTTTTGGGGGGCCATTTTGTAATTTTTAAGATTGTTTTTAGGATTGTTTCAGGAATTTGAACATTGGAGGCCTTGGGAAACTATAGTAGTTTATTATTGGGCACAACAATTCACTGCTTCAATTTGAGTTTTATTTTGAATCTGGCCGGCAGGAAGAAAATTACTGGTGAAGCATACTAGTATAGTTGCAGGGATGCCATTTTGGTGAAGTAGACACACTAGCTTTTGCAGTTAGGACAGAGTTTTTGGAACTCTCTCACCTTTATAATGACCACTTTAGCGTGGACGTCGTAAAAGTGCACCTAAGGCAAGCCTGCCTGCGCCCATCAGTGACGGAAATGCAACCAACGCCAGTCACGCTGCCTATTATTCTTCAGATGGGAAGGTAAAATTAGCTTATAGTAAATAATTGCTTAGGTCTTAAGCAGCCAAAATGTGTTGGGCAGGTTAGTGAAGAGATTGAGCTAGTTGAACCATTCAAATGAGTTACTGTTTATCAATAGGAGTCAGGTAGTAAAATAGGAACAGGGTTTTCAGAGCTTTTTGACAAAAAGAAATACGGTTCGAAACGTGTGGCAACTTTAATAAATGCAAACTCTCTGCCTAAACATACATTTGAGCTCAGGAACATGTTGAATGAAGACATACGAGTTCAGATTTTCGCCCCCAAAAAAAACCATGCCTAAACAAGACCTCCTGACTAGATACTGCATTGGCTTTTGCAAAGGGTTATATCATTTCACACTTAACTTGTGACAGTGGTCCTGGGTGTGGTGTTGCAATAACATACTACTCTAAATGTCAATGCTCCATTAAAAAAAGAGAAGAGTCTTGAGTTGGCTGAGGGTTTAGTTTTTTCAACTAAAATGTATGACCAGTTTTCTATGTCTGGGGCCCTGGTTTATCGAACACCGAAACATTTTCCAAATTTTCCTAAGGTTCTAGCCAATGCCACTGCACCATTTCCCAGGCAATATGTAAACTTTAAAGTTCCTAGGGACTTGAATATTTACATAGTCTCTCCATTTGCAACATTGAAGTGCAATAGGTGGAAACTAGGCTAGGTTTTAATCTATTACAAAAGGTCGAGGGTCCCACACACAAAGGTGACCATACACTCGATCTTATATTTACTAGTGTCCCCTCATTAGTTGTGGAAAAACCTCTTGCGTTAATCTGGACTGGTCACTTTTTATTACCATTTCAATGAACAACATCTGATATTCAGTGGGAGGTACTTAAGCAAATCAGTGTTACTCACCCTTGGCATCGAATTTAGAAAGAATTTGCACACACATTAATATTATTTGTCTGAATGAACTGAGGAAGCAGATGACTCTTAATTTGGCCCTTGTTCAAAGCTTCAGTAAGTTGGCACCTACGACAAAAGTTGTAAGAAAAACAAAATTCCCTTACAGCAGCTTGGTTTTCACTGACTTTGTGGCTTGAAAATCTGAGATTCAGACAAGTGAAGAGTGTATGGAGAAGCAAATAAAGATGTATGGACAAGGCAGTCAATAAAACAGCTCTAAAGATTTTTTGAAAAAAGTTTAAGAAGGTAAAAACGGATTTATTTACAAAACAAATTGCAGAAGCAGATACGTTTTCTAGAGCTATTTTTCAGGCTCTGAAAACATTTTTATATCCAAAATCTGTTAAACAGATCCCTGCGTATCAATCTCTTGTGGATAATTTCTTCTTATTTTTCCATGAAAATAAGGAAATCATTTACTCTAGTTTTGAAGGGATAAGAACCAATACCCGTATAGTATCACCTTATAACATTACCACTGAATCTTGGCTCACAGCCTTTGAACAAATATCACTAGAAGACACAGAACAAACTTTTTTTAAACCTATATCAAATCGGGTTCCCATAGTGATGTGTGTTCTCGGTACATTTTAAATCAGTCAGCATCCTCATATAATATTTTGGTCATTTCATTACGCAATTTTTCATTTAACCAAGAAAAGTTTCTAACTGTTTGGAAAAAGGCTTAAATGTTATTGTTTGGTTGTTTGGGAACATATCTCCATTGAACATAAAGTCATTATGGCCAGCTGAGCTGGGGAACTTGCACAGTCCAACATCAGTTGCCAGAAATCTGGGGGTGTACCAGAACACTAAACTATAATTTCAATCACAGGTACAGTCAACCGCAGTGGTCAGTTTTGCCCTATTAAAATCCTTACGAAATTCATAAACATTTCTCCCAGTCTCTACGCGGAAAGACATTGTACATGCCTTAATGCCATCTAGGCTGGATTATGCAAATGTACTATATCTGGGGGCACCAACGAAACTGTTGAATATGCTGTATAGAGTGCAGAGTATGGTGGCATGATTGGCCCTAAATATTCCCAAAAGGCAGTCTGTGCGAAAAGGTTTGGTGCTATTGCACTGGACACCAGTCAAGCAAAGAATTAAGTTTAAGGCACTAATGACTGCTGATAGGGCCATACATAAAAAGGGTCCACTGTATAACCAGAATAAATTAAGAAAATACATACCTCTTGGGGCATTTCGTTCAGCAAACAAAATTCTTCTGGGGGACCGTAGGATACATAAGGTTAGAGGAGGCGGAAGGTTCTTTGCTTTTTAGGCTGCCACTCTCTAGGACTCCCTGCATGGTTTTAGATCCTTATTTTAAATCTAATCTAAAAACGTGTTTTTTACTTAGAGAAGGATAGAGAATTTAGGAAGAAGAGTGCAAATGTAGCTGTTTTTCATGTCTGTCTGCTTAGCCCTCGGACGCTTACTATCGGAGCAGCTGTTTAACCTTTAAAAATGTCCTTTAAAAAAATAAAATGAGGCATCATAGTTCCATGGTACAAAGCATGCAATTGTGGCAAGTGCCTCCTTCGAGCACCCACAGCCTTGTTCTAGCCCCACCCCTGCCTTACCGTCCACCTAACATTTCTTTCTTCACTTGGTCATATTCTAATACTGCCCCCACTGTACTCTTCTGCCTCTTTCCTTGTGGAAAATTAATTCTACCCAAGGGGCAAGCCAGATAAGGCGTGACATAAGCGCACATTGAGAATTCTCAGCTTGTAATTGTATTTGATATTACCTTTAATGCTGTTACTCAATTGCAACTTAACCTTTGACACAAGCAATACTCATTTATAACGGTATAAGCTGCATAAAAACAATGGCAAACCTAAGGTAGGATCGGTTTACAATAATACGTTTTTCCAGTACGGGTGATATATAGACGTAGTATTCTTAAATATGAACAACCAAAACAATAATCTGAAAAAAGAATGCCATCAGCTTTGACAAAAATCAATTGTATCCCTGCTGTACTACAGGAGCTCCAAGTCAACGAGGCAGAAGAAGCCAAGCTACAGATGTGATGGGTACCAATCACTTATGCAATTAGAAGAAGTTGGCAAATCTTAAAAGATGTAATACTATGCTGCAAGAAACAGATAGCAAAACAATATTTTACTAAATTAAAAAAAAAAAAAGATTACTTTCTTGCCTTAATAATGGAAGGAACCGTGTTAAACACATCAAACTTAAAACAGAAATAGAATAACCTTTGTCAGTAAGGAATTATTCAACACCATATTTTAACATGGTAATATTGTAATAAACCCAAATGGTAATGAAGGTGACAAAAAAGGGTGATTAGCTGCAAGAGCATCATCTCATGCTCTGAATTTATTAATAGAAAAACTAGAATTAGTCAACACATGGCAACATCTACACCCAGGCAGATGCAATTCTAAATGAACACGTTACTTATTTGGCAACATTTTCGTGGATTCTCCTCACCTTTACAATATCCCCAGGTGTCAAACTGGATCTAGAAAAATTGTCACCAGGCTGTCTGGAAGTGACAGCTGAAGCCACATATAAGCACTACCCAAGCATGCTGCTGACATGTACCCTCGGATGTGGAACTAAAAAAAAAAAAAAACTATTCATGGCAGTGTTCTGCACTTTCATTTGAGACCTTTTTATGAAAGAAAATAGTTGAACCTAAAGACAGGAAGGTAGTGAGATATCTGCAGTTAGGGTATGCACCAAAAAGACCATGACTGAAAAAAAATAAGTTATTGTTCTGCAGGATGCTTCTGACTGCAAATTCCTCACCTTTAGAATAGATACCAAACCAGTACGTCTCTCTCGGTGGTGAATGACTCCACCAAAAATTACTGCAGGACCAAATGGCCAAAATACCATTCCTGTCAAATCTGACTGTCAAGGCAATAATGCTTTGTGATTGTGTACACTAATGCCCACGTCACAGCCTGACAAATATCCAGGACATGCACTCCATGTACCAGTGCAGTTGTGGCAACGTTAGCCCTGGTGTAATGGACACTCAATCCTTCTGGAGTCTACTTATTGTCCAATTCGAAGCAGGTCTTAATGTAGAGGGTATCAACATAGATAAAGTCCTCTTCTGGACTGCCTTGTCTTTCTTTTGCCCAGAGAATAACTGATGTAACATCTCAGCGCTCTTTTAGAGGCTAAACAATGGAGTCTCTTTTCATCTTTTGAGGGGTGAGGCAGAGAAAAGAATGTCTTAAGTGTGAAGGACTGTTCGACATAAAAGGGAGGCACAACCTTTGGTAGAAATGCCATTCTAGTCCTCAACACCAGGTCGTCTGGAAAGAGGGTAATGCAGCAAGGCTGGACTGATACAATGAGCTGCAGTCATCAAAATGAGACAGACCATCTTCAGGATCGGGAGACGTAGAGGACAGCTGTGCAACAACTCAAAAGGGATGTACATAATAAAAGTAAGGAACAAACTGAGGTCCCTTTACTGTGGCACCACAAAGAGTTTAGGAAGAAACTTGTGGAGCTACCCTTTGAGAAACAGTACCACAACAGGTAATTTGAACATGAATGGATGGTCTGGTAAATGCAAAAAGGTGAAAAGGGGAGATAGATAACCTTCAACCATGCCTACTGCAAATCCATGCTGGGCTAAACGTAAAATCAACAACAAGACATTTAACAGTTTGGCCTGCAATGATTCTGTATTACAGGTGTCTCATCAAGTCATAAACTTGTCCCAGTGTCCAGCAAACACAGCCTTTCTAGAAGGACGCCTGGCCGAGGGGATGACAAATACTACCTGCACGAAAACTGTAAATTGCGGTATACTGCACATTGAGGTGTAGAGTGTGCAGGCCTCAATACAAGACCCTGATATGCTGTTGCAACAGAAAGGCCCCTCGAAGCGACAGCCTGATCGGAGGGCAAATGCTCATACCCAGAACATCTAGGTACCACACTCACTTGGTTCACTTCAGAGCCACCAAGATGACTTTGGTCCGGGCATTGCTGATCTTCAGAATTCGGGCAGGCGAGGTAGCAGAGGGAAGGCATACTAAAGTCCTATGCTCCACCCTAGGTGAAATGTGTCTCCGAGAGAGAGCCTTCTTGTAAACTCCAGCACACAAAAGTGTTGAGAGTGCGCATTCTAATGTTTGGCCAAGAGATCAAGCCAGGGTTCTTCCCATTCCTGGAAGATAGGGGGGTATGTGTGTGTGTGTGTGTATATCTATATCTATATATCTATATCTATATATATATCTATATATATATATATATATATATATATATATATATACATACATACACACACATACATACGGTGGGTGGAAGAGGGGTCTGCCATTGCCCTAAATGCATTTGAGCAACCACCACTTCAGATTTTATGTAGTCTTCTCCCAAACCTCGATGGTCTCTGACTGGGTTTCTTGGTGGTTGGCCCACTGAGACATATTGCACTACAGAGCCAGCATATGCGACCTCGCATGGTCTAGAAGAAGGATGCAAGGGGCCAATAGGTCCAAGAAGCCGCAAAGTCACCCTCACCGAGACCTGAGGCTGAAACATCAGGATCGTAACTTGAATGCTCTGCACTCGGATCTGGAGGGAAAGCCCCTAATACACCGTATTAGGATGTCTCTAATTAAATGGATTCTTTGTGAAGGCATGAAGTGTGACTTCAGCACTTTGAGAGTGAACCCCAGCGATGTCTGGGTTAGCAGTCATTTAGAGATTGTCCCAACTCACTGTGGCAAGCCCTCCTTCAACAGCCACTGAGATAGGGGACGTTTGGTACACCCCGACCTCCGGAGGTATGCAGCGACCATGACCATCACCTTCATGAACACCCAAAGGGCACTGGTGAGGCTGCAAGGGAGCCTAGTAAACTGAAAATGCTTGTGGCTCACCTTGAAACACAAGTACCACCAAGCAGATTTGTAAGGCAGGATTGCGTTTAATTCCTCTGGGACTGCCAACAAGATCTCTGCGACCATGTTCCATAATGCAAGGGAGTAACTACATACACAAACATCTGGCGTTGACTGACTGAAGGCAAGGCTGTCTGTGGGGGTTGTAGGGAAAGAATGAGGATTATCCCTGCTAGCAGATGCCGGACTCCCAAACTCTCAAGAGTAGGGGCTTGCGTCAGGAACTCAGTGTCTCCTGGAGTAGTTCTGTGGCATTCTGTTACTCGTCTGTTCAAGGGTAGGAAGAAACAGGGTTTAACCCAAGTACAAAAGAAGGTGCCAGTCAAGATCAGCACTGGCTGCATCAGGGCCAGTATGGACATGGCAGGAACTGGCGCGAATTGTGGTCCCAGGCACGGAGTCTGCTCCACAGTCTGATATGAACCTGAAGGGAGTTTGTGAGGCATAGGCAGTGCTCAGGATGGATCCGCAGGTGGTTTATGGTTAACCTGACAGAAGGCCTATGGGGATCTGTGGGGTCCAAGGGTGTGCCAAAGGAAGCTGGCAGGGTACCAAGGATTCAAAACATGGTTTCCTTAAATGCCTCCATCTGTTGATGTGTCAATGATGGCATCAGAAATTTGGGGTGCATTGGGATCAACTGCAGAATTGGCTCCTTGGTGGGGGACTAGATTTGAGACTGAGGGGCACTGTGACGTCCTTGCAACTTCTCAGAAGGAGAGTGGCGAAGATGGGAAAAGGGCCACGTGGACCACTGACCTACCAAAAGACTTGTCACTGAAGCAGCCCAAACATCAGGAACAGGGCCGTGCTTTTGACTTTCTTTTGACTTTGAGCGGGAGTGGGTATTTTTTCTAGCAGTGTTCAGCGATGCAGAGCTTGTCTTCACGATCTGGCTCCGCCTTCGGGTGCATCCTTGAACACTTCTCACATGCATCATACCCAAAACAGAGATACACCTCTTGAGTATCTGTCAATAACATCTGCTTGTGACAGTCCTAACAAGTTTAAAATCTGTAGTTTGAAAAAGAGACATGCTCCCTTGCACCAATGGAGAAAGATTTTGAGGAAAAAAACTAGTCAACTAAGACAAAAGGTTAGATGTTCAAAAGGTTTCGCTTACAAAGGAGCGGAAAGAAAGGAACTGACGTCAGCGTGCTTGGGTGACTTTTATATGCAGCAACCACTACCAGGGAGGAGCACCATCAATGAGAAGCCGCACAACATCCCTATCAGTGCACAGGGGCTATGATGAAAAATTTCCCACATCCAGCCTGGCACCTAGCAGATATTCTAAAAGTGAGGAATGTGAAGTTAGAAGTACCCATAAGAAACATTATACACCACAATATAGTATAGACACAATCCTCATACAAGAGTCAGATGCGGGAATAGTTAAAAAGCCTGAAATAGGGAAAGTATGCTTCTCGGACCAGCCTGTGGTAATGATAGGTGTATGCCTAAGGAACATTAATAGAGACTGCACATGGAGGATCAATAATATTCTAAAAAATGGCCCAATTTTAACTGACACATTAAGAACACTGGTCCAGGAATTCAGGTCATTCAATGATTCAGGGGAGGTTAGAAAGGTCGCTGTGTGGGACACTGTTAAGTCTGTATTGCTAGAGATCCTTATAGCAGATTCTATACAGAGGTGTAAGTTAAGGAGGGAGAATGCTAATGAGACAACAGGAGCTGCAACAGAAACATACCAGCATACCTGAGACATGGAAAGAAGTGGCAATAATCAAGAAAGATACTTAAGACACTAGACTAAACATAAATGGAGTGAAACCTAACCTATGTAAGGCAACACTAATATGCAAAAGCAAAGAGCGGGAAGACCAATAGCAATGTAACTGAAGCTTAAACAGCCCTCAAATACTATTCTTAAGTTAGAAGAACATGAAAAGGGAATCATAACTTTAAATGCAGGATTATTGGGGCCACATTCAGGGCGATTTTCTAAATTAAATAATTTACCAAGTTACGACACAAAGAAGCTCAGAGACTGCATTCAACTTACAGCAACTATCAATCAATGGGATGGAAATATTAACAAGGCGTTCACGTTCACCACGTTTTTAGCACTGATCAATGGACTTCACTTCTCTGAAGTACCGGACCTCCATTGCTACAGTCTACAATTATTTTAATAGAATTATAGAAAGTCCCTGGCATCACGTCTGCTTAGAGTCCTACATGAACATTGTACAATCAATAGAAGGTTCCTTTCCTCATGTCTAGAGATGACTGTGATGATACTTCTGAAACCTAGTAAAGACCCTTTAGATGTCTTCTGATACAACCCAATTTCATTGTTGAAAATAGATTGCAATGATATAGCCAACATCATTTTACGTGTTTTTTTGGCTTTGGTTGTTTATAACATAACCCAAACAAGTTGCTTAAGAGGAGGTGCTTCCTTACAGTGCAGACTATGATGACACTTGGTTTTAAGGAAGCTGTCTTGATGGACCTCAATGTGGAGGAAGTATTTTGCCATATAGCTTAACACATCATCAGTGAGATCCACGGACAAATGGGCATCCCTTCAAGATTGAGGAAGTTTTTTGCAAAAACTCCATTAATTTCCAATCTCTGGGATAAGAATAAAAGGGATGCTCTATACACTATTATAGCTGGAAGGAGGTACAAGCAGGACTGTCCACTTTTGCCCTTGCAGTTTGCTATGGCCATCAAGTATTAGGTAAACGTCATCTGTAACAGAAATTGTGCAAAGTATGCAAGGCAAAAAGATAAATACCGCTCTTATAGGAGGGAATTAACTTTCAGAGACCTGAAGAAAGGGGACAGGAACTGTGGTGTGACGTACATCCAGATATACAGAGGCATTGCTTGGAGATCGATCAGGGCCTCAGTAGCCCCAGAATTATGCAGTCCATTGAGTGCAGAGAAGACCACATCGTTCTTTGTAACCCAATAAAAGTATTCTCCAGATCAAACTTAAAGATCAAGAGATGCCCAAATCCGGAACCAGCCTTTTGCAGCCCAAAAACTTTGAGAAAGTGCAGCTTTCACTGCAGTACTAATGTAAAACTGAACAAGCCCCGTTAGAGAAACACTCTCCTTGTGCCTGTAATATGGAGGCTAAAGGAAAGGAAAGAAACAGCCAACACAGCTGAGACTTTCTAAGAATAGCAATCAGCCAGTGTGCCAGGCATCCCACCCAGAGGCCCCAATCACCTCAAGAGAATTCACTATTGCTATTAACCTCAGAAAGACTCATCTGGCCAAAGTCTATTATGCCACTGGGTGATCCCTATGGTCACCAACAACTCCAAAGGTCGTCTTTATAATATCACTGAATGGCAGGCATGTTCCCTTCATACGAAGCAGACAGAAACACAGCAGTGCAAAGCAAACATTAAGAGGAGTATATTCTTACTCATGCCACATCGTATTAACCTGTGGTCACCTACTATCTGGAAGGGTTCCTGTATATCTACAAAGCAAATTAGGGCCTGATTTAGATCTTGGTAGAAGGGTTACTCTGTCACAACGGTGACGAATACCTGGTCTGCCAAAATCGAAATCCCATTATGGCTTACAGGATTTACATTTCGGCGGACAAGATATCCATCACCGTTGTGACAGAGTAACCCCCCTGTTAATATCTAAATCAGACCCTTAATTGCCAACAGCTACCACTGAAGAGATCCAGTGCCGCCAATCATCTGTATCAGTATTTGTATCAGGAGATTAAAGCAGAACGTAAGTTAGCACTTTTAGGTAACGTCTTAAGGAACAAGTTACTTACTTCGCTAACGATTTATCTGGTAGAGACATATTCTAGTTACAGATTCCTTACCTTAGAATTTCCCCCCGGCGTAGGACTGGTTCCAGAGATTTTTCTTCTAGCAGTACCCGTGTGCACCGTCAGGTGGCGTCCGTCGACTCCGCATCCGTCGTTGGCGTCGTGGTCGCCATGATGACGTCTGGGTCATACACTGGCGTCACCTCAGTGATGTCAGTTTCTTTTTACAACTTTCCACACCAAAGCGCGGAGCCATGAAGAACACTGAAAATTGAGCGCCACAGTTAAGGCCCTGAAAAGGGAATCCCTGTCCCTAGAAATCAGTACGCCATCAGGGAGGATGGGTGGGCCGGTAAGGAATCTGCAACTAGAATATGTCTCTACCAGATAAATCGTTACCAAAGGTAAGTAACTTGTTCATCTGATAGAGACTTCTAGTTGCAGATTCCTTACCTTAGAATGGATACCCAAGCATTACCATCCCCGCTGGTGGGCTGCTAACCAAGATCATACTAAAAAGTCCTGCAGGACTGAACAACCAAAATAGCCATCTCTGTGGCCCCGACTGTTCAGGCAGTAATGTCTTGTGAATGTGTGCAGAGGTGCCAACGCTGATGCCTGGCAGATATTCAGGACTGGAACTCCGCATGCTAATGCTGTGGTAGCAGCAGTTGCTCTGGCACGTGACGACGGAGTTTGTCTGCTCTGGCATTCAGAAAGCCCGCCAGATGTTGAACCACCAGGGTAATGTCCTGATGGGCCAGCAACGTCCAGAGGCGCAGAGCCTCTTGACAAAGGGTCCAGGACCCCAATCCGCCCAGTTAGTTGCAGTACCACATGGCAGTAGTGTTGTGCATGAACACCTGCACCATTTTCCCTTTGAGAAAGGGAAGGGATGCTTTCAATGCAAGCCAGATTGCCTGGAGCTCCAGAAGATTGGTGTAGAGTCCACACTTCACCAGAGACCAGACTCTGATCCCCGTCTCTCCCATGTGGCTGCCCCATCACAGGAGTGATGCGTCTCAGTACTGTAACATCTGGTTGGAAAAGGGAGAGGGATCTGCCGTTGACCCAATCCTGATTCGAAAAGCAACCACTGCAGGTCTGTTGCAGTGCCCTCTGAGATCTGGACCATGTTGAGAGATGCTGTGCCCACTGGAACTTCAGGTCCCACTGCAGAACCCACAGATGCCATCTGGCATGCGTCACCAGGAGGATGCAGGAAGAAATGAAGCCCAGAAGCCTCAGAGTTACTCTCACCGAAACCCAGGTTAGAGGCTGAAACATTGGAATGATAGCCTGTATATCCTGGACGCACTTTTCGGGTCCTGAACAACTCTGATGAAAGGGAGCATCTGAGAGGGAGTCAGGTGTGACTTCAGCATGTTTCTAGTGAACCCCAGTGTGTGCAGAAAGTTTGCCGTAGTCTGAAAGTGGGAGACTACTTTCTGGGGCGTGTCTGCCTTCAACAGCCAGTCGTCACCGTGGTGCAAGACTGAAACCCCTAACCTGTACTGATGATCTGCAATCACCGCCATCACTTTCGTGAACACCCGAGGGGTGCTGGTAAGGTCGAAGGGGAGCACGGTAAATTGAAAGTGATCGTGACCTACTATGAATCGCAAGTAGCACCTTTGGGCAGGCAAGACAGGTATATGGAAGTAAGAGTCCTGCAAATCCAACACTACCATCCAGTCTCCTCTGTCCAAGGCAGACAAGACCTGAGCCAGAGTGAGCATTTTGAACTTCTCCTTTATGAGGAAGAGATTGAGGGCCTGAAGGTCTAGAATAGGACCTAGGCCCTGGTCCCTTTTTGGACCCAGAAAGTAGCAAGAACAACCACCAAAACCTACTTCTTTCACAGGGACCCTCTCTATGGCTCCCTTGGCCAAAGGAGCTGCAACTTCCATGCGGAGAAGTGCCAGATGATGCTCCGGTAAGCGGTCGTAAGATGGAGGCATAGCTAGAGGGGCATTCTCGAAGGGGAGGGAGCAGCCCCTTCGGACAATCTGCAAAACCCACCTGTCGGTCGTGATAGATTCCCAGTGGGGCAGGTGATGGCGAATCCTGCCTCCAACTGGTCTTAAATGGGTGGGGGGGGGACTAGGAAGGCTTGGAGGATGTTGCAGAGGCAGGGGTGGACTGGGAAGACCTCTGGTTACTTGTCCCATGAGCCTGTGGGATTCCGCGTCCCCGGCCAAGCAGGGGCTGAGTAGCATGGGTGCCACCGTGGCTGGGAAACGGACGCAAAATAGCCCCTTCCAGAGCCACAAAAGGGGCGAAAGGCGGACTGTTTTGAATAAGGGGCAGCCGAGAGGCCAAGGGACTGAGCTGTAGCCTGGGACTCCTTGAACCTCTCAAGCGACGAGTCTGCCTTGTCTCCGAAGAGACGGGTGCCGTCGAATGGCATGTCCATAAGGGCTTATTGGACATCCACTGAAAAACCAGAAATCTTACACCAGATGTGGCACCTCAAGGCCACTGTCGATGCAACCGATCTACCCAGAGTCAGTCGAGTCCAGCCCACATCGAATAGCGAGCTTTGCTGCATCTCTCCCATCAGCAACAGCTTGAGAGGACAGCCCAGGCCTTCTCCAGGATCTGCGGCAAGACTTGCACAACCATTTCCCACAATGAATGGCTAGAGTGGGCCAAAATCCATGCAGTGTTTACTAACTGCAAAACCAGACTGGAGGAAGAAAACATCTTCTTCCCAAGTTGGTCCAGTCTCGGATTCCCGATCCGGGGGAGCAGAAGGGAATGCACGAGAAGAGGAAGCCTTAACCACAAAGCTTTCAGGCATGAGGTGTTGGGACAGGAATTTAGAGTCATTTGGGGTGGGCCAACGGCGGCAGGTGATTGTCCTGTTCACAGGAGCCCCTGTAGCGGTTCTTTGAGGCCGAAGCCACCGGTACGGAACCCAAAGGACCCCCAGCCGAACCGCCAGGCTCCAATGGTGCTGCAGGAGGGATGGTCTGGCCAAATGTGAGTCGCATGGCCTCATAGAACTCATTTAGTTGGGCAGGGGTCGCTCCAGCTCCCGGAAACTGAGGGAGGCGCGGAGAGTACCCAGAAGTAGCCTTCACGGATAGAGGCCTTCAGCGTTGACGCTCGTCCTGAGTCGCATCAGCCAAGCAACAGGATGAAGTCGAAGGATGTCTAGCTTTTTTCAAAATCTTCTTCTTCTTATCCAAGTGACCAGAAGACTTTGAGGAAGACGAGTTGTGATGACTCAGCAAGCAGTCTGGAGACCTTCCTCTCGAACAAAACCAGAAGCGATGCGGAGTCAAGTGCCGGGCTGCCATGAGCTTTAGGGACCGCTCCCTCAAATCCTTCGGGTGCATAGCCCGCCACTCGGAGCACGATTTCAGGTCGTGGTTGCGCTCAAACACCATAAACAGACCTGGTGTGCATCCATCACCTACATCATGCGGTGACAGTCCTCGCATGGTTTGAGCCTGCTCTTTAGGGACATTCCTTGAAAACACAACAAAACTGTCAAATTCTGTAAAAAAACTACCAGGATTGCTCTCTCTGGATCAGCACGTGGCACAGACAGAAAAGAACTGAGGTGACACCTATGTACGACCTCAACATCATCACGGAGACCACGATGCCAACAATGGACAAGGAGTCGACCGATGCCACCTGATGGAGTGTGCAAGGGTACTGCTCAAAGAAAAATCCCTGGATCCAGTCTAACGACTGGGGGAAATTCTAAGGTAAGAAATCTGCAACTAGAAGTCTCTATCAGATTCTATGTACTTTGCAAGGAAGATCAAGAAAAACTGAGACCACAGCATAAAACTGTCAATATGGACAACCTAAGTCAGTATATAATTAGTTGCTGAATTGGAATGGAGAGATAAGAGTTAACATGTGGCTTTCACCAAGCATATCAGGAGACCAGAGTGTGAATCATTTTGCTAGTGAAAGGCATTTAAAACATTTCCCCTACTGTACATAATCCTTGCCTTAACTTGGTTTCTTCGATCATGAAATGCTTTTACTGCGAAGGGGGTGGGGGAAGGGTGGGATGGGGTCTTTGCGGGTGTACATGAATGTTAACAGAAAGATCACACTTTGTGGAAAAATGTAGTAACTGTTTTTCAGCCAGGGCTTCCTGCTTTTAAGGCACAAGGTTAAAGTGAATTTTGAATAAACTAGATGAGTAAAAAATACAAACAATATGTACTTCTGTGGCTGGTACTGTTGGTTGTTGTAGGAAAGTACCATCTTGCCTGGCATGTTACCCCCATATTTCACTGTATATATGTTGTTTTAGTCTATGTGTCACTGGGACCCTGCCAGGCAGGGCCCCAGTGCTCATAAGTATGCGCCTTGTATGTGTTCCCTGTGTGATGACTAACTGTCTCACTGAGGCTCTGCTAACCAGAACCTCAGTGGTTATGCTCTCTCTGCTTTCCAAATTGTCACTAACAGGCTAGTGACCAATTTCACATTGGCATACTGGTACACCCATATAATTCCCTAGTATATGGTACTGAGGGTATTGGGGTTCCAGGAGATCCCTATGGGCTGCAGCATTTCTTTTGCCACCCATAGGGAGATCTGACAATTCTTACACAGGCCTGCCAGTGCAGCCTGAGTGAAATAACGTCCACGTTATTTCACAGCCATTTACCACTGCACTTAAGTAACTTATAAGTCACCTATATGTCTAACCTTCACCTGGTGAAGGTTGGGTGCAAAGTTACTTAGTGTGTGGGCACCCTGGCACTAGCCAAGGTGCCCCCACATTGTTCAGGGCAAATTCCCCTGACTTTGTGAGTGCGGGGACACCATTACACGCGTGCACTAAACATAGGTCACTACCTATGTATAGCGTCACAATTGTAACTCCAAACATGGTCATGTAACATGTCTAAGATCATGGAATTGTCACCCCAATACCATTCTGGTATTGGAGGAACAATTCCATGATCCCCCGGGTCTCTAGCACAGTACCCGGGTACTGCCAAACTGCCTTTCTGGGGTCTCCAATGCAGCTGCTGCCAACCCCTCAGACAGGTTTCTGCCCTCCTGGGGTCCAGGCAGCCCTGGCCCAGGAAGGCAGAACAAAGTATTTCCTCTGAGAGAGGGTGTGACACCCTCTCCCTTTGGAAAATAGGTGTGATGGCTGGAAAGGAGTAGCCTCCCCCAGCCTCTGGAAATGCGTTGATGGGCCCAGATGCTGCCCATCTCTGCATAAGCCAGTCTACACCGGTTTAGGGATCCCCCAGCCCTGCTCTGGCGCGAAACTGGACAAAGGAAAGGGGAGTGACCACTCCCCTGACCTGCACCTCCCAGGGAAGGTGCCCAGAGCTCCTCCAGTGTGCCCCAGACCTCTGCCATCTTGCAAACAGAGGTGTTGCTGGCACACTGGACTGCTCTGAGTGGCCAGTGCCAGCAGGTGACGTCAGAGGCTCTTACCTCTCTTAGTAGCCAATCCTCCTTCCTAGGTAGCCAACCTCCTTTTCTGGCTATTTAGGGTCTCTGCTTTGGGGAATTCTTCAGATACCGAATGCAAGAGCTCACCAGAGTTCCTCTGCATCTCCCTCTTCACCTTCTGCCAAAGGATCGACCGCTGACTGCTCAGGACGCCTGCGAGACTGCAACAAAGTAGCCAGACGACTACTAGCAACCTTGTATCGCTTCATCCTGCCGGCTTTCTCGACTGTTTCCAGGTGGTGCATGCTCTGGGGGTAGCCTGCCTCCTTCTTGCACCAGGAGCTCTGAAGAAATCTCCTGTGGGTCGATGGAAGTTTCCCCCTGCAACCGCAGGCAACAAAAGACTGCATCACCGGTCCTCTGGGTCCCATCTCAGCACGACGAGCGTGATCCCTGGAACTCAGCAACTCTGTCCAAGTGACTCCCACAGTCCAGTGACTCTTCAGTCCAAGTTTGGTGGAGGTAAGTCCTTGCCTCCCCACGCTAGGCTGCATTGCTGGGAACCACGTGATTTGCAGCTGCTCCGGCTCCTGTGCACTCTTCCAGGATTTCCTTCGTGCACAGCCAAGCCTGGGTCCCCGACACTCTAACCTGCAGTGCACAACCTTCTGAGTTGTCCTCCGGCGTCTTGGGACTCCCTTTTGTGACTTCGCGTGGACTCTGGTTCACTCCTCTTCTAAGTGCCTGTTCCGGTACTTCTGTGGGTGTGCCTGCTTCTGTGAGGGCTCCCTGACTTGCTGGGCATCCCCTCTGTCTCCTCATCCAAGTGGCGACATCCTGGTCCCTCCTGGGCCACAGCAGCATCCAAAAAACCCTAACCGCGACCCTTGCAGCTAGCAAGGCTTGTTTGCGGTCTTTTTTTGCGTGGGAACACCTCTGCAAGCTTCTTCACAACGTGGGACATCCATCCTCTAAAAGGGGAAGTTCCTAGTCCTATTCGTTCTTGCAAAACACCAAGCTTCTTCCATCCGGTGGCAGCTTCCTTGCACCCTCAGCTGGCATTTCCTGGGCTCCTGCCCACTCTCGACACTGTCGCGACTCTTGGACTTGGTCCCCTTGTCTTACAGGTACTCAGGTCCAGAAATCCACTGTTGTTGCATTGCTGGTGTTGGTTTTCCTTGCAGAATCCCCCTATCACGACTTCTGTGCTCTCTGGGGGTAGTAGGTGCACTTTACACCTACCTTACAGGGTCGTGGGGTGGGCTATTATTCTAACCCTCACTGTTTTCTTACAGTCCCAGCGACCCTCTACAAGCTCACATAGGTTTGGGGTCCATTCGTGGTTCGCATTCCACTTTTGGAGTATAGGGTTTGTGCTGCCCCTATACCTATGTGCTCCTATTGCAATCTATTGTAACTTTACACTGCTTGCATTACTTTTCTTGCTATAACCTGAATAATTTTGTTTTGTGTACATATATATTTTGTACATTTCTCCTCCTCATACTGAGGGTACTCACTGAGATACTTTTGGCATATTGTCATAAAAATAAAGTACCTTTATTTTTAGTATATCTGTGTATTGTGTTTTCTTATGATATTGTGCATATGACACCAGTGGTATAGTAGGAGCTTTACATGTCTCCTAGTTCAGCCTAAGCTGCTTTGCCATAGCTACCTTCTATCAGCCTTAGCTGCTAGAAACACCTCTTCTACACTAATAAGGGATAACTGGACCTGGCACAGGGTGTAAGTACCTCTGGTACCTACTACAAGCCAGGCCAGCCTCTTACAGATGTATCATTTAGGTCGTCTGGGCAAGGTGTTTTGAGAATTAGGGTTGAAGCAAAGAGTGGAGGTCATTTGACGTTATTGGACAGAGAACATTCATATACCTACTTTGTGCATTTTGAATATAGGCGAGACAATGTGAGAAGCCACTTGAAGCTAGCTCTTGTATGAATGAAATGCTGGTGAGTATGAGATAGGGTTTCTGTCCCCCTGCCCTGAGGAGAGCTAATATATCCTTTCTGAAAAGAGCCTACAAAAGCAAAGCACTTCTGGCACTAAAACCATCACATTTTCTGAGAGCCTTTGTATTTCTTTTGGTTTGGCAAACCCTACCCAACAATTGGATGTGGGAAAGAAGGAACATCTTCCCTGTTACAAAAGGTCACTGACAAGTCTATCACGTCTGCTGACTTTTCAGGCCAGACTCAGTGGTGCTGTCTTCTACCATAGGTGGAAAACCTTTTACCTCCACCAAACATTAACGAGATTGTTCAGTCTCTTGTCTACTTTGTTTCCTGTCAGGTATGCCACCCTTATCTCTAGGCATAAGGCTTAGGATTTATAAAATACACTGAGGTGTGGTCACTATTTCACATTTCTGCATAACAGTGGGCTCTGTTATTTCTTCTAGTGTGCAGTTTTGAATGATGGGAAATCAGTTTTTATAGTGTGAAGCAAAGAGCAAGTCCTACAAAGCTACTAAAGTGCGAAAGTCTCATCTTCAGGAATTTTGGGGCCTTCAGCAAGGCATATTTTGAGGGCCCATGTTTGGAACAACTTTGACTCTTGTTGCCCATTTTCTGCAAATTTGAGCCCAGATGATGGCAAACAATATTTAATTCTATGACCGTATCGAAGGAGAGGATTATGCTTTACTTTCTCTATTTTATTGCACCAGTAGCCATTTTAGGAAACATTAACCAACTTGATTTCTCATGAACCACAATGTAAAAAAACGGAAATATCAGTCTATCCAATCAATAGGCAGGAACTCCCTTTATAGTCCACTGTTGACTCTACTGCCACCTCTTTCTTTGCTGCTCCAGCAGCCAACCTCTGGCCTCCGGGCCACAAAAATGTTTTCTAATTGCATGCAGCTGTTTTCGTTTCTGCTCGCTTATTTAACTGTGCTTTTTCCCTCTAGCTCAGCTGTGGGAATGCCCAGACGTCCCTTACGTAGCAGCACAAAGCTTTCCTTGACCTTCCCCCGAATGAGGTCTGATGGACATGGTGCGGTCAACCAGCTGCCCACACCATTCTTTCCTCATCACCTCCTTTAAGACGCGTGTCTCTCTCTCTCTCTCTCTCTCTCTCACACACACCCACTCTCTCCTGCAGTCAGCGCACTCACTATGGGAATTCTCCTGTTGCTAGGAGCAGTGTGACCAGCTGTGAAGTTCTCAGGACACGCTATCCCTGCTGCATGGACAAGCCTACCTTACACACAGTGGAATGCTACCTTCCCACTACCATTAGTTGCGGAGGACTCTTGTACCGGGTCAGATGGGGATACTGAACCAGACAGGCCTTGGCACCCCTCAGCTGACACTAAAACACCCAGCAACCATAAGGACATCCGAGCCATGGGTTCGGATATGCTAGACTCTGAGGATTCTTTTACATCCCTGCTTGTCTGAATGAGCTCCAGCAGAAAAGGATGTGGTGGGGAGACTTTGCAAACCCACTAACAAAGATATGTAACCTTCTCAGGGCTGAATGCTCCGGTATGTCACTGGATAGGAAAGTGGCACTCACGCCCCGGTAATTGATCTCAAGAGGGTCACCCTTCCGGTTAAATACATCCATGCCCTAAAAAAAGGACTGATTGTTCCTGCCAGTCATGTCAGGACAAACTCTTAGAAATAGCTGTCTCACTGACTAATGTCCTCAACATGGCCGAGGATGCCACACACTCTGGATCTCTTCTATCTCTGGATATACAATCTGGGTGACCCCAAGCAGACCATGATCTTCCCGGGGAACGCCAACTACACCAT
Source organism: Pleurodeles waltl (assembly GCF_031143425.1). Lineage (NCBI taxonomy): Eukaryota > Metazoa > Chordata > Amphibia > Caudata > Salamandridae > Pleurodeles > Pleurodeles waltl. The sequence continues at coordinate 811,821,249 of NC_090447.1, forward strand.
CTCCATAAAAAGGCGCAGATTAATTCAGATCAAAATAGACCCTTCGGTGGGGGACCTGGCACTTCAGATGTGGGCCAAATTGCACAAGGGAGGTCTCCTTGGCAATCTCTTTATACAAATTGTTGAGCAAATTTGTGTCCACCTCTAATTCTTTAGCTAAATCCGGGTCTCCATTAAAAAGATCTCTAACCCTCTGGTTTCACCGGGGTTGACTGTGGCAGGGGGGTACTCAGCTAGCCATTTACAGTACTAAGCCCTCTCCAGAGGTCAAGGCTCCAAGCGGGGAAAGTGGCAGGACCACAACAGATTTGGGGGCTTCTACTCCAGCAGTCGGTATCCTGTTCAACAGTGCTCCCTCTACTATCAGGCCTTCCAACATCTGAAGACTTCCAACCTTTGGAAATACCTCAAGTACTCACAAAGGATCCTGCTTCCGGACAAAGCCAAGGAGGAGATATGCTGTGGCTTGCCCAAATGGAAGCTTGGAACAGGTAAGCAATCTTCAGGTCCCAACTGGACTTTGTGATAGAGTGATGCCAATGGCACATGCCGAGTGGCAAGATGTGGGGAATTCTCCACCCGTAGAAAATGGTCAGATCTCGAACAGACTCTATACATCAACTACCTGGAATTGTTGGTAGAATCCTTTGTAGTGAAATGCTGGACCAAGGACAAAGCACGGTGCTGCATCATCCTCAAACAGGACAATGTGTCATTTGTGTGCTCCATCAACCACTTGGGAGGTACGACATCCAAGACTCTCTCAGACCTGGCCCAGAGCTTCTGGGACTACTGCCTCAAGAATGAGATGTTGGTGATGGCAGAACACCTTCTGAGGACTGCCAACCAGGTGGCAGATTGGTAGTCGAGTTATCTCCAGGAGATGAGCCTTTGGAAACTGGATCTGTCAGTGTTCCAAGCAATCTCCTCCAGATGGGGGGCATTCATGGTGGACCTTTTGCATCACGTCTGGACCACCAGCTGGACAGGTAATTCAGTTAGAGACCAGACCCCCAATGTAATGGCAAAGGATTCTACAGGACTGGATTCCAGAGGTAGGATGTTTTCCCCCATTCTCAATGATATTGACACGCTCTGCGCAAGCTCAGAGACAACGGGCAGACCTGGTGGTGGTGGACCCTGACCCAGATATCTCAAGTTTGGTATCCAGTACAGATGGAGCTTTCTTAGGATTCTCCAATACGTCTAACTATATTTCCAGGCCTTCTCAGGGTACTCTCACCATCTAGTTCTCGCACATTCTCTGCAACTTTTGGTCTGGATGATTACAGGGAACAAAGGAAAGTTCCAGGTCTTTCAGGCCAGGCTGTGTATTTACTCAAGAGCATGGGCCAAGAGTACCGTCAAGCGCTACAGATCAGCTTGATCATGACGGATAGGTTGGTGTCACCAGAGACACTTGGATCTAATGGGGACAAAAGTTGTCCACATTATGAACTTCCTGACCTCTCTAACTTTGAATGGCATAATGTATAGATCGGTCAATACATTACATTCAGCAATCCCAGCAGGACATGCCCCTATTGGAGGTCATTCTGTGGGGAGAACATCTGTTTGCCCGAACATTTCTTAGAGGCGTTCGACCATTATTACCTCCAGGATTTAAGTATTTGTCACTGCGGGGCATTAACAAGTTGCTAAACCTTTTTTCTCTCCTAGCCGAACAACAAATATCTTTTGAGAAAAGAGCTATCCGCAAAACTGGCTATTCCTGAAGGGACGTACCGGATGTCAGAGCCCTGGAAATAAGAGATAGAACATCTACCCCGGATAGGGATACTGTCCATATATCCAGAAGAACAAAATGTAATTATCGCATTGACTCATGCCCTACTTTTGCAGAGACTCACAAGTAATGCATGCTCTGAAGTAATAAAGCACATGAAGCCATGACAGAGGACATCTACCCTCTGGGAAAAATACAATCCTTGATTGCTATTTGCAAGCCACACAAGGTGGTCTTGTCACCAATGATTGCTAGATGGGCCGTGCAGAAGACTACCACAGACACAAATATGTTTGGCACACCCTCTAGAAGGGAAGCTGTGGCACCGGAGGCTTTATCCCTAGAAGCAGGTTTGGCGGACATCCTCAATGCAGTAGATTGGTTGTCAGATTGAACCTTCCAAAGGTTTTATTTCAAGCAAGTCCCCTGCATAGTGGTTCTGGTGGTAGATAAGCTTTAAACTAGCATATTCCCCATCTCAGATCCAGACATAGAATGTAAACTTTTCTAGCTATTATAATGGAAATATTCAATTCTAGTAAGGACACAGACAAAGATTAGCCCACCTGATGTCCATTAATCCCACTCTGTGCGGAGAGGGGCGACTGGCGGATGGATGCAAAGGTCAAGTTTGGAGTAAGTACCCAGTCTTCAAGACATGTTACAGACACTGGCACAGGTGTTAGCTAGTACGTCATTATTTTTAAGTTGTGTATCATCTTATGTTGAAAAGTGTCATTATTTCAACCCCTTAGATACGTTTTTGACCACATCAGACAAATGAAGAAAGAGATGGCAGGAAAGTCAACAAGGGACTAAAAAGGGAGCTCCTGCATACTGACTGGAAGGACTGACATTCCATTTTTCCCCTGTGGTTCATGGGAAAGGAAGTTTGTTAATGTTTCTCAAAATGACTGCTGGTACAATAAAGTGGAGAAAGTAAAACATAATCCTCACCTCCATGCCCTTACTAAGAATTCAACTTTCCATTATGATAGTTAGAAAATTTTACATTATACTGTAAACATTGAGAACCAAGGTCAAACAATAACAGTTGACATATGTGTTGCAAAGGGCCTCAAAAATCCTGAAGACAACTCTGGGTGGAGTGTCCTAGGCAGAAGTAGGCAAAGAGAGGCAGAGAGATTGAGGTCGAGAATTAGATAGAGGTGAGGGCCAGAGAGAATGCTCAATTTACAAACTGACCCCTTGGAGACCCCTGTTTGGAACAACTTTGAATCTTGTTACCCATTTGTGAGAATTTTTGCCTGGATGATGGCAAGAAATACTGACATACTTTAAACTTTCAGAAATGGGGGTCACACAAAAACAGGTGAAATAGGCCTTTATCATCCTGAAGATGACTCCGGATAAAGAGAGATAGTGTAAGAAGTAGAGGTAGACAGAGAGAGAGAGGGGGAGAGAGGTAGACAGAGAATTACACAGAGGAAAAGATCACTTTTCGAGGTACCCCCTTGGAGACGAGGTCCTTGTGCAATTGCTAACTTTGCTTCTGCCTTACAATATCTCTGAGGACAGTTAACAATTGTTTGGATAGAGACCTGCTCCCTCTTAGGCCCATCAGCGGAGTCACACTTAGAAGGGTAACAGATGAAAGTATTAAATAAACTTGCAAAAAACGGGCATACACTTTAGTCAGACAACTGCTAATTATTAACCTTATAAAAAACTGGAATTATCTCATCAACTGCTCAAAATGCTGTCATAAGCTACTGTTTTCAAGCATTCCAATTACAGTGGCAAGTAATTGGAGCAGACAGACAGTGAGGTTTCTGGATGAGTTAACAGGGACAGGGTCTAACAGCCTTATTTTCTATGTTGGGACATGAACAGATTAAGTGCCCATACCCATTTATGCACCCATGCTTTTCATTAGAGGTTGTAAGAGAAGGGTTGACAAATAATGACAGTCAGCACACTTTGCAGGAGGCATTAATCAGTATGAGAACACTGGAACCTTAACAGCGCCAATGAAAACAACAGAGCGGCTCAGTATAGACTGGCTGGTGTAGATCACCTGTTCTTTCTGAATCTCCCACTTTAATTTACAACATCTAAAGTCAATGCAGAAGTTGGAGTGGCCTTCTGCCTCGGGCTATGTGGGTTGTTAAAATTCCATTCCCATATTAATGGGCCCTCCGGGCCCTCACCTATGACTCGTGCCTATAAATGATTCAGGGCCTTTAACAACCATTACAGCCCACAAAAGTGGGCTATAATGCTTAACTAGAACACTGGAATGTTGAGAGCTCCACTGAAGGAAACAGCTGTTCAAGGCCAATATTGGACACCAAAGGCTTCAGCATTCCACTTATTACCTATATGCTTCTCCCTGTTTAATTTAAACCATTCGAGACTAACTGGGTGGACTGCCCTAGCAGCATTAGAGCCCTTCTGCCTCGAGTTATACAGTTACCAATTCTTAATGGCTGTCTGCCCTTCCTCATACCCCTTGATTACAGTTTGCGACCCCTGCCTTCGGACACCAGACTTCCTTTAACCAACTTGATCCCTTGATGAAACTGACTTAGAGAAACACAGTGCTCTTTAATCACAGTAAACTAAATCAGGCTTCTTTCACTGCAGTCTTTTGCAGGCCCCCACTTTGCCAGAAGCCACAACCTTGGATCAGGATTGGAACTGGCGACAATGAAGTGGTGACCTCTTGCTTTGTGAACTCAGGTGGGTAGTGTGGCAAGCATGTGGAGTTCTTGTGACGGTTTGGGGGCACTGATTGCCCTTGTTCCATTTTGGTTAGGAGTGTGCACTGCCACTTTTCTGGCTCCAAAACTTGATTCATGGGCACCAGGTTCTCTCCTGTCACCCACTCTCTTGCCTGATCAAGCACATTTCCACTCTCTTTCGTTTGGCTTGTGCGAGTGTGTGTCAGCATGACTTGACTTGCTGCAAGATATGAATTCCACTGGAGTGGGTGACTGATTTATTCCCCTGTTGAGTGCAACATCGATTATGTTTTTCAATTCTGATTCTCCACCAACAATAATCCTAATTTCACTTTTTTATTCATTCCTTGTATTAGGAGGTTAACAATCCCCATTACTGAGGGCATAGGATCTTATATTTCTCTTATTTTTCGTTTTCTAGACACAAAGCAATTTTGATCAGAGAGTTCGGGAATTTGTAACTTATTTAACCAGTTTACTATGGATTAGTAAAATATTCCATGTGGATGATGACCTTTGGTGAGCTTTATCTGCCCCGTTGAGACAGATTTCCGTTCACACTTTTATTTGTAGGTGATTACCTGTTATCTTTAGTCCTGATAAATACCCTGGCAAAGTTACATTAATTTAGGTTAAAATGTTGACTTTTCTTGGTCAAAAACCCTGAATATTACATATTGGACACTGTGAACATTTAAGAATATTCCTTTAATTGTTTCTATGAAGTTCCGTGTTTGGGCCCGATCTTTTTGTTTATGCCTACTGTATGCATTCTTCGTTTCTCATGCTTGTTTGGCGATTGTCGTGGCACATTGTTTTTCACTATTCACTGCATCGTCACTTGGAGTACCAATTGTAATCAGGCATTGGTTACAGCAACTAATGAAGCATTTGGAAATTATGACTCAAATGTGTTACTTTAAAACATGGACTTTATTCAATTGGATGATGTGTATCACGGGAAAACACACAACCAAGTGCAAGTGTGATGTGCAAAAGTACTCTGTGGGCTATAATTATTGAAAGAAAATGAGGCACCAAAGGGGAATGTAGCTTCTGCTTTTCATTGGAGTAGGATGGACAATTACATATGAGATAAGAAAACTTGACCATCCAGTGCTGATTGACATATATGCCCCGGGAGAATTTGGCAAAACTGAATATTGATGCCTTTCCCTAATGGTAGTTTGTATTGTGTTAGCTTTGTGGCAGTCAAAACCGAGGGAGTGAGCAACATAAGTCAGAAAAGAATTGGACTGAACTGTGAATTGTGCGGCCAGCTACCGCTATCAGGGAGGTTTTGGAAATGTAGCTTATCACCTACTCAAATGACTGCATTAGAAACAAGCATTTGCAATGCAATCTGTCTCGCATTTGCTTGAGTTAGAACTATTGCTGTTGCAAATGCATAACTGGACTTTTCATGCCACATAAATTGGAGAACCTGCTGCATAATTTGGTTCTCCGCCACATAATTCCAGTGGCCCTGCATATAATTCCAGTGGCCCTGCATATAATTCCAGTGGCCCTGTATATAATTCCAGTGGCCCTGCATATAATTCCAGTGGCCCTGCGTATAATTAACGTATTTCCATTTACTGCAGAGAGACTTGCCCTGATGACATTGAACATTTCTTAGACTGTTTTTAGTACCGTAGTTTTGCAAGTCTAGCGAGTGAATAGCCCCAAACACTGTAAATTGGCCCAAATCAACATATGTGGACGAAGCAACCAGGCTCAAATGGTTGTTTGGAGCGGTGAATCATTCACCTCGGTCTGTGCCACCGCCTGCAGCATTTTTATCAAATGGATTTTAAGGGTGACTCTGACATTGTGTGATTCTGCAGTTGCTTTATTGTACGCACAGTTGTGGAGTTAGCATGCTTGCCACATAATTCATAATGGACAGCATGATCGACTCACTTAAGTAGCACAATTTTATTTCTTGTTCAACCAGGTCAAACATCACCTCACATGCTGCATGGGATTTCCACCTTTTACACTCTCATTCAGACCTTTATGTAAAGGAAAACATCTTTAGGAAACAAAAGTAAAATGCGTTTAAAACTTTTGAAGACAACGATCCTTTCTCTAATAGAACAGGCCTTAGTGAAAAATTACAGGACGGATTCGGAGCAGTGTATTCTGTTTTTCCCACAGAGACCAAAAGGATGTTTAAATTATGATATTAAGTAAAACGCGAGTAAATTATTCAGTCTGCCTCTATTAAATAAAGAAAATAATGTCTCTGAAAGGCACTTCAAAGACCTTGGTACGGGTTCCCAATTGCAAAATATTATTTCTTAATGGTCATATTCAGCAAGATGTGATGTGGTTTGTAAAAAGGGAAACGGACATTTTCCTATGTCATCACTGAGTAAAACAGCTGCGTGGGTACAACGCCTGCTGCTATTCGTAGGCTCTAATAAAAGAAAGATCCCAAGCAGAAACCTGTACCCAACCATAAAAGTTACAATCTACATATAGTTTAAAATATAAAGAAGGTTGTGTTTTATTTTTTTAAATTGTTTATTTATGCATATAAAAGAGCACATATAACTATGCACTACATTATAGCAGATTACATTTAAGGAAAATTACAGTCAACTGACCGACCAATGGCAGTACCAGTGCAAGACCCCCACCCGAGTTCACACATTGTGCTCTGACCTAGTAAGCATAGATAAATAAAACATTTATGGTACTAGACTAGGTCGAACCAGCCACCACAAACACAGTAGGTACATTGATTAGTGGTGCCAACCACTACATATTCAGTGCAGTGCATTTCAATACATTATCAAACATAACACTGTGATTATAGTGAGCACTGACAGAACAGAAGATAGTGCACCAATGCCCATACGGCATCGAAGGTATCACGCTTGGGGGTGGGGGGAGGGTTGGAACGCCTGGGGGGCAACTGGGCAACAGTCCCTATACGAATCAGGGACAAGGATGAGGAGGAGGTCGACGCAGGTGGAAGCGTCGGTTAAGGGGTCTTCCCCCTCACTCTTTTGCACACCAGATAACTCATTAATCATTGCACGCCAGAGCTCCAAGTCGCTGTCAGCATGTTCATCCACTCGAACACTTTGCAGGCGACACTCCTCTGCGGTGGTCCATTCAGCCAAGTCCCTCAGTCAATCAGCACTCAACAGGTGGTGCAGGCTAGCCCATCGGATCGCAATACACCTCTTCACCAAGATAAGCCCCAGCTGTGCAAATCTATATGCCATCTTTCGACCCTCCTTAGTGACAGGGAGCAGGCCCAGCAAACCGTGTTTCATTGCTACCTGCACTCGCACAGCTGTGACCTCCCTGAGTGCCTCCACTATCCGACGCCAAAAGGTTTGGACAACTCTACAGACCCATGTCATAAGATCAAATGAAGCAGACGGCGCACCACAACAGCCACAGCGGTTAGGTCTTCATTCCCCATCTGGGAGTGCTACTCCCAGGTCAGCTTCCCAGCAGCTTCTGCTTCTCTGCGTCCCAGTTAGTCTGTCACCCTTGAGAGCTTTATACGTTCGGGACAGGAGACTGCAGTCACCTCCAGGGTCAAGAAGAGTCACCAGGAGGTGGGATTCAGCTGGCTCCTCCGGAAAGGTCACCCAAATCTCTGTCCGTCCGCGAAATGTTCGCATACTGGAGGAACTGCCACAACCCACTCCAGACAGGACTCCGCTTCTTCCCTTGTAATAAACATGCCATTGTGGTATAACTCACCTGCATTACTACAACCCCCTGCGCGGCACTTCACACAATCCATCACCTCAGCTGCCTTGACAAAGGGCCGGATCCACCATAGTGGAAGCAGGCGTGCGTACTGGGCCCTCCGTAGAACCCGCACAACCGCACTCTCCCAAGCTCTCAAAACCTGTTCTACCAAATAGGGGGCACCCTGTGGAACCCTAGAGCCCCCCATTAGTATATGCGGGAGACACTCCACACAAACAGAGCCAGTTAACAAATCCTTTTCCCAATTAGGAGTGTCCTCACACCACCAGACTGCATACTGTAGTAACCCTGCTAGGTAATATAGGTAGAGGTCTGGCAGTCCAAGACCCCCACTAGCCAGGTCCAATTTCAGGAGCTCCATGCAGACTCTGCAGCTTTTGCCCGCCCAGACTAGAGATAATAGTAATCTATCCAGCTGCCGGAAAAATGAGAGAGGAAGCTCACAGAGTGAATTCTGCATAACATACAGGCACCGGGGGAGAACGATCATTTTACTAAGTGCGATTCTACCCATAACTGATAATGGGAGAGAGGTCGGGAACTGAACAGAGGCGCGCAGGCCCTCCAGTACTCTTCCCATGTTTAGAGTAAATTGCAGTGGTGGGGAGTGTTTCACTTGAATGCCTAAATATGAAAAGGACTCAGTCTCCCAAGACAGCCCCAAACAGGGTAGCTCTAGCGCGGGAATAATACCGTTTTGTGCCTATTGATTCGGAGGCCCGAAACCTGCCCAAAAATGTCCATCATACCCAATAAGAGGGGGACCGCTAGCTCCGGGTCTTTGACATACACCAGGGCATCATCTGCATACTGTGATATTATATGAGTTCTTGTCCCCACAGGGATGCCCCACCTATCCAGCCCAGACTGTAGTTGTATGGCCCAAGGCTCCATAGCCAACACGAACAGCAGTGGCGACAAGGGGCACCCCTGCCATGTGCCTCGTTCGAAAGCAAAGGACTCCGACACCATCGCCCCCGTACGCACTCCCGTCCAAGGCGCTGTATATAAAAGAGGAACCCAGGATAGAAAGACGGAGCCTATACCCATCCTACACATCACCCTCCCATAAGCATTCCCAGGATAAGGTGTCAAACGCTTTCTCCATATCAAGAGCCACCAGGGCTCCGGGAAACGTGGAGTTGCGGGTCTCGTGTAGTATATGTGTTAATCGCCGTATAGTCATATGCGGTATAAATCTGCATTGATCACCCTGTACTAAATGTGTCACTACTATACTTAAACAAGATGCCAAAACCTTAGCCAATAATTTAACATCCACATTTAGCATGGATAACGGTCTATAGGAGCCCGGGTCGTCCACTGCCTTCCCAGGTTTTGGTAGCATGACTATCAGTGTTTCCCACATATTCTCCGGGAGAAGGCCCTCACTACGCGCCTCATAAAGCATTTCCAACAGTCGCAGCAGAATCACAGCGGGAAAAGTTCAGTAAAATTCGACTGGTAGCCCGTCAGGACCAGGAGCTTGACCAGGAGCTTTCCCGGACGCCATTCCTCCCAAAGCCTCCACCAGGTCGTCCAAGGACACCTCACCTTCCAATTCCTCCGACTGGGCCTCCGTAAGGCAAGGCATGTGAAGACCATCCAAGTACTCCCGTATCCGGGTCACACCTACACCACATGGTGTGGCATAAATAGCCCGCAGGTGCGAATTCACCCGCAGCTGTCCTAAAAAAAATTCTTCAGAAGGACCGCAGAACATCTGGATGCTAGGAATGGGATGCTCCCGCCGTAGGAGCCAAGCCAACATACCCCCGAGCGGTCCCCCTCCTGAAACAGCCGCTGCCTAGAATTCCGGCGGACATATTTATCCAGCCTATCCCAGAGGTTTACAATTCTGCCACGCACCTCAAGGCAATCTGTCTCCGACGTGTCACCGTTCTCTTCTTGGTGCTGAAAGGCTGCCAAAACGTCTTCCTGTTGCGTGAACTCCTGGTCCAAGCGCTTCCTTATACCATACGTTTTACTGAGGCTTTCCTCTCTGATAACTACTTTCCCCTGTCCCCCAATTTGTACTAAAATAACCATTCAGCACACCTTGAAGGTCTTGAAGATCCAGTAGGTCTGGCCGAAGACGCCACAGGGGATCGCAGGCTTGGGTGTGTGTGTTTCACATTCCAAAAGGAGAGGGGCATGGTCCGACAAGAAGCGGACCTGATAAACAACACGGCGGACGTCAACCGATTCGTCACTGGCAAGGAGGAAGCTATCCAGGCGGCTGTATCGGCCTTGCACGTCCGCTTCGTCAAGCGGCTTAAGATATGTGTGCACTCTGTAGCGTTTCACAAAGGAATTCCATCCTCTAACATTCCATGTAACTATGCGTGTCAGGGTACCCACCATATTCTGTTGCACTCCACCTGGTCCACTACCGAGCTCGACCGCCCCCTTGCCACCCACATGCAGTCCCCCCAACACCACCCCCCTGGCATGGCGCACGCGCAATCCGATGTCTTGTCAGCAGAAGAATGCCCACAGTGCTCACATTGTCAAAAACAGAATACCAATACAAACTAGAACCCACATAACACTCCCCCATCCCACCCCTGGTAAACACCACCCACAACTAGTGTCTGCCCTATCGTGTGTGTACCCTGATATCACTTCTAGTGCCCAGAAGTGGGGAACAATCGCTGCTCCCACCCGATAGCCAGATTCAGGTCTGGACTACACTGCAACACTCCCAACCCCCGCATCCCCAGCACCTAAAGGCGGCATTAGACAGGAGAAAAAAAAAGGTCACAGGGGAGCCAGCAGAGGGAAGACCACGAGCATCGACCCAGAACCAAAAGTACTTGACTCAAACCATGACGGAAGTTCCAATAAATCATTCAGGTGACCTCGGCTTCCCCTTCTGGAGACAAACCACTTGCGACACAGGGACATCTGGAGCGTGAGGACACCTCTGACGTGACAGATTGTACCAACAGTTTAGCCTCCACACACTCCTGTCTCCTACGCTCAAGACTCAGAGTACCGTCCAAGCGCACAGTCACTCGGCTTCCAGGGCCTGCACGAAAACGTCTGGTACTTCTGCGTGCTGCAGTACGCACTTACGCTGTCTCTCAGAGTCTCCCACCATTCTCCCCCACCGCAGGGATTCCGGCGTTCCTGTCCCATCATTCCACTCCAACCAGTCCCACGCTGCTTCAGGAGATTGAAAGAAATGTGAACGTCGCGCATGAAGAACCTTCAACGTGGCTGGATAAAACAACATATAAGTATAGCCCAGGTCTTTTAGCTTACGTTTAACACCAGCATATGACTGTCGCTGGAGCTGCACCACCCTGGTGTAGTCAGGAAAAAAACGGATAGTGTGATTTTCAAATGTAGGATCTCCATGTTTGTGCATCTCCTGCAAGATTATGTTGCGGTCTCTATAGTTAAGGACCTTGGCTAGGATTGTTCGCGAAGGGATTCCCAGCGCCAAGGCCCTGTGTGCACGCTCCACCACAAACACAGCCGACAATGGGGCAGCAGGCAATGACTTACGGATCCAGTCCTCTAGGAAGGCCTCAACATTCGCCCCCTCTACCCCTTCGGGGAACCCCACTACACATCAGACTGCATGCATGCCACTTTTTGCTCAGTAGCCACCAATCATTCCGCCACTACCCCCAAATAGTCTCTCAGCAGGTTGACATCTACCGCTATGGCCGCAATCGGAGTTTGCGTTGCCTGGCTAGATGACTCATAGCAGCCAGGATTTGCGCCCGGTGGGCTCTGCTCCCTTCTCCGAGGGGCCAGGGGCATCTTTTTGCAGACTCACTCCTGCACTCTGCGCTGTGTATTGATCCATCCGTGTTTGCTGCGTTCCCTTATTCGCTCTGTCTTTGCCCAAGGTGCCTGCTACAAGTGAATACTCCCAATGCCGTGCACCACACTACCAGGCGCAGTGTAAGTGGTCGAACTTCCGTGCCCTTGCCACGCACCAACGCCTGGTCCCCAACTGCCTCACCCTCACTGGACCACTACATGGCGAACACTGGCACAGGCAGAAGCAGCGCAGGCCTCATCCTCCGCTCAATGTGGCCATCTCAAAACCAGCCAGTCTCACACTCCAGGAGCCGGACGACACAGGGCCACCCAATCAAAACACTGCTGCAGAAGGGGTACCCCCCCAAAACAAGCTCGGCTACAGTCCCCAGCTACCTATGGACGTTCAGTGCAGCTCCGTCCGTTTCCGGCACCCCAAGCGCCGTCCTCAGCTGGTCAAGCACAGACACCCTGGAGGATCCAGTTCACCATGATGGGCCTCCAGGCCGTTGGGAGGAGCCACCTCCAAGCTTCATGCAGTCCAGACCTTGAAGGCCCCCCGACAGGGTCATTCCCCCTAAATTGCACCTCACTACCTCTTCAATCAGTCGAATTTGACTGATTTTCAAAACGCGCCTGCAATCGCGGCCACCATCTTGGGGTCAGGCGCTCTTCAAATGCGCTCCCCCGCGGCGCGATTGCGACACCTTCCACTGGTTGCTGGTGCGCCCCCCTCAATTTCCCCTCCGCTCCAGGGGACTCCAGGACCAGTCTGCCGGGTTCAGGGGTGTTTTAGTAAATACATTTTGTAGTGGCACTTGTACTTCACACAGCACCGCATATGCAATCAATTTTAAGCTCTTGATTCAAGTTTTCACTATAATTTTGAAAACACGCTCTTCCCATGCAACGAAATATAGTATGAAGGTAAGCCTAAGCAGGGACCCAACCATGGAGACCATTGGATAAACAATGGAAATAAACTGGTAGTCATGCAAAGCGCTCGATTACTACCAAGCAAGACTGTGCTGTGTAAGGAAAAAAAAAAAAAAGAAAGAAAAAGTAGTCCAGAAACCATACGGAAAACAGGAAGCTGCGTATGGTTTCAGTAACTGGTCAGTGCTCTCGAGGAGGGCTAGGCACCAGAGAAGGCATGACGTATGCATGCCTTCCACTAATGAAATCACAGGAATTTTGAAAGGCAAGCCCACGAATAAAAGGAAGTGATGGGCGTGACAGGGGCATGGTTAAAAGTCCAACAGAAAGACAACAAGCCAGAAGCGCTTGCGCACTTGACCTAAAAAAGGAAGCAAATGTTGAGTCAAAGATTATTGCTAGAGAGACAAATACAAGAGGAGTGTACAAAAGTAACCTACTTTCCAATTTCGTAATCATGCACATTTTTGGGCAAATTATGTGAGGCAAAATTGTATTGAAAAATGCCAAAAACTGCGCAGCATAACATCTGTTTAAAGAAAATTAAACGAAGTCTAAAACAAAATCAGTCGAGGGCTCCCGGACAGCTTCTTTCTACGTGGTGACTGAAACAGTGGGCACAGTAGCAAAGGCAGTAGATGGCAATCAGAAAAATGGCAATATAGGTTCATTTATTAGAACAAATACAACTGCGAACTTCACTGAGACCCTGACTACGAGTACAGGTGCTATTTATCACACCTGATAAATAACA